>NW_028274809.1:83329448-83474448 GCF_037043125.1 Eumetopias jubatus | reverse complement strand
AAACTACTATATATGGAAATCTTTTTTTACCATGGTGACTGATGAATTAAGATATCCGAAAAATATTTTGAAGTGCACACAAAAAAGAATCTATGTCACCGGATAGTAATTATCACTCCGATTCTTTTGAATATGGGTTAAAAATAAAAGTGTGTATATTTTAATTTATATGAACTACTTATACCTATACAAATTAAATCTGGAAAGATTCCTCCATGTTATTCTATATAGTCTCCTTCAGGTAGATCCCAGGTTTTGATAATCTTGTAGTACAAGGACTGTGTACTACACTGCTGTGTACCAGAGGCTTTATTAAATAGATATAACAATTAGTGCTGATTTTACCTCCCATAACAGAAAAAATATAGAAAAAGTTCCCTGCAGCTCATTTCAATTTTTTTGCTTGCATTTATCACTTTGAATCACAGGAACTATTTGGTATAGGATGATTTGGTATAGGATTCTGACCACCAAGGGAACATTGCAGATTTAGGTGTAAACCATAAACACTCCAGAGATTCTAGTTTATCTTAGCTGTATCTTTTTCTTCTGTTATTTAACTGTGTTCTTAGTCAAGTTTTGTCTTGATGAAGATTGTATTCACGAAAAAGCAAATTCTGATAGAAAAAAAATTAACACCTGCTGTATATATTTTTTAAATGATATAAAGAATAGCTTGCATAATTTGGTAGTGGGTTTTCAGAGTTTTCTTTCTGGAAAGAAGAAGAATTGATTTGAGGCAAATGGTAAACAAAACAACACATCTCAATTCAGTATTTGGGATCTTTATTTATCGTTACACATCCCTTGGCAATGGAAGAGAAATTGTCCAAATCACTGAGATTTTAGTATGTCAGTATGTCATTTTGTAGGGAAAAAGAAGCAGATCCCAAATTGAAAAATTGCTATTATTTAAAACAGCTAGATGCTCGTGACCGAAATATAGAATATTCACGTATGACTAAAAGCTGGCGAGGAAGTTAGAATGTGCCAGCTACCTCCCTGTGTGTGCATCAGCATCATTTCTGAGCCAGAATTAGAAAACTAGGAGCTATAGTTAAAGGAATAGCTGTGGAATTTATAACCACTAACATCTAAATTGTGATTTTCTTTTATTAATTTAATTCATTGTTTATCTCTGATGCATATGCAAGAGTTCCTGAAATCTTTCAGACCCCTGTGGTTTAATATAAATCTCAAAATATTAAAAGCATCTTGTAGAAAATTAGAAAGCAGATGAGACACTTCAGGACTTGAGATAATTTTAGATGTGCACATTTTAAAGCAACTTCAACACAATTACCCTCCGCTTGCTCTTAAAAAAAAAAAACTCACCTCTTTAATTTGTTTTGTTCTATGACAATTGCTTTTATAACTGGTTTGTAAAATAATCATTGGCTTGAAAAAATTGGTCAGCAGAGAGGCTTGAGACCTTATAGAGTGTTGGAAATATCAAAGGTCACATTCATCAGGTATATTCATCACACCAAATGATAAATTGCAACAAATGTTGTTGATATAATGATCTAAAGCAGTAAATAGAGACTTACCAGGTTGTACTTCACTGCACCTTTCTCATCCCCATGTCATGTGTTACTTTTGTATTTATAAATTCAAGTCTTTCAAGTTAATGACTGCAGGTGGCATAATTGTTCCAACGGTATTATAAGAAACAGCTTTATTTGAATCTCTAACACATCAGATATTTATGCAAACAGCAAAAAAGAGTATCACCTGTTTTATTTTCATTGGGCTCATATCTCTTAAAATATACAGGAAAGAATCTTGCTGAGCTTTCCAAATTACCACTAACATCATTGAAAAGATGTTCATGTGCTGTTGAAGTGGCAGAGAATTTCAAGTCAGGGGAACTGGCCTGCCATCCTGCTTCTGCCACTTACCTGCTGTCTGAGTTTTGGCAATCTAAAAACCTTGACATTCTCAAAAATGAGGGTGATAATGTGTGTCTTTGAGAGTTGTCATAAAGATTAGAGAAATTGTTATTTTCAGTGCCTGGCAGAAACTATATTTGCAGATGCTGTAGTTGTCATTGCTATAAACATCATCTAAATATTCAAATAAAGAACTCAGTATTATAAGTCCTTTAAGAAGTATAACATAGAAATCAAATCATTTTGGTTAAGTAAAGAACCATTTTGTGAAGGAAGTATGAGTATTAGACATCCAAATTTGGCTCAAAAACATTTAATAAAGTACATGTAGTATTTTTTATTTGGACATATTTAATATATTTCTAGTTTAAAAATAACAATATTGTCTCTAACCACATGCAATCTTTATTAAACTTCATTAATTACATGTTCAATTCAGTTAAAAAAAAACTTTGTGGGATGGCTTAGCCTTTAATGCTCTTTGATTTCTTCATTCTATTAAAGTTTAGTTTTTATTTGGAAACATACTTTAAAATTCAGGTAGATGGTAATTTCAATTATTTTAACATTAACAGAAATGATTCTCAATACTTACATATTTCCTGTTTTGTATTTTACAATTGATAAAGGGAAAAATCAATATTTTTTAATGCATTAAACCATCTTGTTCAAAAATACAATTGTCTTTTCTTGAAAAAGCACTTAGCTCTGTTTTTAAATAACAAAACTCTGAATCTTGATTGTGTTTTAATTGAAATAAGATATCTTATTTAAAGATATCTGGTTTAGGTGCATTCAGAAAAGAAAAATATAGTGGATGGTATTTGAAATATGACTATAAATTAATAATAACAGTTTTATGGTTTGATGCAGACTAGTCTGATTAAAACAAAGATTGAATTGCAAAGAAAGTATGGCAACAAGTTCATTTTGCAGCAGCAATGTTCTAGGTCCAGTGCTGGTAAGAATCCCTTACTTTATGGTAGCATCAGATAAAGGAAAATAAAACATAGAGCAAATAATGTATGTAAATTATTTTAAAAATTTAAAAAAATGAAAATTGTCATGTGTGAAAAAGTTTGGGGACAAAACTGGGAAAGAAAGTTGTCTTTTTTCACTTAAAGCAAGTAGGTTTTCACAATAATGGTATGAGGCAGTCATATAATAATTCATGAAATTTTTTTTTTTTTTTTTTTTTTTGCATGGGGATGAATACATTATCCACTATGTTTTATCTCAGGATGTTTTCCAATTCCAAGGTGGCTTGGGGCTCAGAGCATAAGCAGAAAGCAAGATATCAGGGAATCCTAAGGAATTCACAAATCTAGGAAGAAAAAAATTTCCAGGAAAAGAAAGTCAACTGGCGAATTATTTTCTAGTTTGTCTTTTAATATTTTGTCTTCTCTACCAGCAATGTATGGGGAGTTCCAGTTGCTCCACATCCTCACCATAACTTGATTTTATTTCTTAATTTTAGCTACACCAAGAGGAATATAATAATATTTCATCAGGGTTTTAATTGCATTTCCTTATTCCTAAAAATATGGCATATTTTTATGTATGTTCTTATTTGCTATCAGTATAGCCTTTTTATTAAAATGCTCATGCTTCTTGGTAGTTTTTTAATTTGACTTGTGCTTCTTACTATTGTGTTTTGAGAGCTGTTTGTATATTCTTAATACAAGACTTTTATTGGATATTTAATTCCATCAGTTTGTAGTTGCCTCTTCATTATCTCAGTGTCTTTTACAGAGCAATGTTTTCAATTTTTATAAAGTCCAATTTACCAACTTTTTAAAGGAACATCGTTTTGGTGCCACATTAGAAAATTATTTACTTGGTCATGAAGATTTCTGCTTGTTTTCTTCTAAGAGTTTTATAGATTTTTATTGTATATTTATTTATATCTATGGACCATAATGAACTAATTTTTGTATAAGAAATCAAGTTTCAGTTGTGGTTCCTGCTTTTTCATGTGGCTGTCCATTATCCCAACATTATTTGTTGAAAAGGTGATGGAGATATACGCCAGTGACATTAACTTATTGCTGTCTATTTTAATCACATCTTCTTTTTCCAGCCTTCTGGTTACTGATTATCCATCTCTCTCTCTCTCTCTCTCTCTCTCTGTCTCTCAAACACACACACACTTATGATGTCTGAGGGAGGGTTTGGATGGACATAGATGTTGAACTTAGAATTAAGAAGAAAGATAGTGGATTGGTGAGAATTGTGGCTGGTATTTACTACACACTGGAAAAACTGAAAAGTGGTTTCAAGGGCATAAATGACCTCAGAATTTGAATTCTGTAACAGGTAAACATGAGATATTTAAACATATAAGCTTTACTTATTTTGGTTCAGGTAATAACGAAAGCAATGTCTGTGTGTTTCTACACGTAAATAAGTATTCTTTTATCTGTACACAACTGGTAAAATGAATATGCATGCAACATATTTATACATACTCTGATCTTGTTTGAGGTTTTTTAGAACACACACACACACACACACACACACACACACACACACACACATACATATCCTGGAAGTTATTCTTAAAATTTGTCTGTAAATTGATAGAATATACTTCCATGTCTTATAGAACTGTTCCTATTAAAAAGGGATTTCTTTAAGGAGATGCATATGTGAAATCTTAAAGTTCTATTGAAGGAGCATTACAAAATAAACATGATGATAATGTGGCATGAGAGGTTCTTTAAGCCTATGATGATTACATGCTATTGAAAATTGGGAAGGTCATTATGTACATTTTGGCACAGACATAGATATTGCACATGAATGAACAAAGTGAAACCTATTGGTTGAAAGTAGTCCAAGGAGACTAAGAACGTGGATGGGATCCACCTTTTTCCCATGATTGCAGTACAAATTTGATTACAGTTTATTACTGGCAACCTCAATACAAGAGAAAGTTTGGGTCTCACTGTGTCTGGCATAACTATTTCAAGTCTGTCCTCTTCCACTGATTTGCTGAGTTTGGTTTGTTATCATGAATTCAGGTTTCTGTAAAAGATTTTATATCTGAGAAGTAAAGAGGGTCAGGACATATGTAGCATTCTATATAGTAATTTTACCACATTAGAGCAGTCTGAGTTTTAACGTGGGTCTTTTGATTAAATCCTGAGAATTTTTTGAACACCCCAGATCCAAGCCTGATGAGTAAAGTCATAGAGATTACTTCAATCTCATCTTCACACAATTAACATTAGAAACTAAAATACCATAGTAATTTAGAGTTGCTACTTAGAACACAGTAATTTAATGATGATCTAAGCTACACTTATAAGTGTTTCTAAGTTTAGACTCTGGAGGCAAGCCTAGGAGACGTATTTTTTTCTAGGAAGTCATTTCTGGAAGCCTTTGTCCCAGGGGATCCCATATCTCCCACAGCCTTTTTAACTTTGTAATAATGAATGCATGTCTACCTGTCTGCATTTCTTCTTTGATGGAAGAAAAAACCTGAGGACAGAGATGCTATGTCTTAGCTACCTTTGCATACAAAGCAACTAGTATCTGACTTGTGATGGCTCTTCAATAAATGTTGTTAAGTTAATGAATGGAAGGATGAGTGGATGAAGATGTAAATGGTGTGACAATATGACTTCCTAACTTCCTCAAGTTTTAAGGAATTTCACACTATAGCAGAAAATAGAGATTTTATTAGTGGTGCACAAGATCGCTTGTGAATCCATAAACACTTGCATTCTGAAAAATGGGCTATTTGATTTCTCCAAATATTTTTGTGAACATCATCAGTTGTTTGCTTCTCTATAACTAATCATGCCAGGACATGGTGGCCTAAAGCAACTGCCATTTCATAATCATGTGGGTCAGCATCTTGTGCAGGACTCCGTTGGCCTATAATGCTGCTGTCTTCTGAGCCCTTGAAGAAGCCCAGTTACTCAGCAGGTCGAATGAGGCTTTGTGTTCTAAGATGGCTTCATACATGTGTGTGGCAGTTGGCTGGCTATTGGTTAGACTACATGTTTATACTAGGCCAACCTAGGCTTATTTACCTGACAGGAGAAGAATTTTCAGCAGCAAGTGAGGACGACTCCCACACTGTCAGTGCCTGTCAAATTTCTACTTGTGTCTGGTTTGCTAATGACCTATTGGCCAAAGTTAGTCCTAGGGCCAAGTCCAGAGTCAGGGTCAGAAGGCTATGAACATCGGAAATTGTGATTCACTGTGGGGGCATTGCTGTACAATCTAATATATGAAGCATACAGTATCAGTAAATCGATCATCATAGACACAACATAGTGCACAGCCTAGACTGTATCTGGTAGTGAAATCATGGCTTATTCACAATAGGTTCTATTCAGGAATAAAATAACAAAAAAAACAAGGTGAAAAACCTTCCAATTATTCCCATGTATTGGACCAGGACTTTTAGCAAACCATTATGAACCATATTTTCTACTGGAAATATAATTGGATGCCTAATTGGAATACTTTTCAATTCAGCTAGATTTTTTTAAAGTACTTATGCAACATAACCTAATTATCAGGCAATCCCTAACTTATGTATATTTCATCAATTTGTTCATTACTTATGTGTAAGTCAACCCAAGATGCATAACTGCTGGAACTCCTCTAAATGTATTATCTCCCCTAAGGACTTCTATTCATGCCAGGAAATCTTTCTCCTCCCATCTTCCCACAGATTCATTTAGGTAAACCCCAGTAATTCTTTATGTCAGCTTTCTCCTGAGAAATCATCCACCAAACAAGAGCAGCGTCCCCTCTTATTAACACTCAGAGCATCCAGAGCCTTCCTTATGACACCACTTTAGCAATACATAACTTTGTAAGTGTGTCTGTGTTCTCCCTCTACTTCAAAGCATGCTGTTTGAAAGAAAATCCATATCTTGCTTATATTATACCTCCAGTGTCTAAGGTAGGTGCTCAATAAGTATTTATCTATTAAAAACATATATTAATAATTCAGATAAATCTTAGATCTTTGAATGAAAGGTTGTGAACCATTGTATCCTCAGAGCCTAACACAAGCAGTGCCTACCATAATTGTTCAGTAAACATTTATTAAACTAAATTTAACTATTATGGATTTGATAGGCTGTTGGTCTTGTGTAATAACCTAACTACCACATCCAACATTGTTCCTAGAGGGAAAATATGTTCTGAATTCTACAAACCTGGTAGTAAATGAACTTTTGGAACTCAGTCTGTTTGTAAGTTAGAGGACTGCCTGCTATGCAAAAATACATATGATAATTGCTTAGTGAGTCAGTTTTTCAGATGTTCCATTTTATGACTGAATAATCTAGATTACTGTGAATTGCTTCCCCTGTTATTACTATTTGCCTTGGAGGGGGTATGAAACATATTTTAGAACATGACCTGAGCATTGAAGAGAGTATGGAGTATAGGTTATTTTAAGAATAATATCTTTATACTAGAATGAGGTTATTTAAGAATATCTTGATTCTACATGTAAAAGTGTTGCACAGATGTGAAAAGAATTGTTATTTCGTAAAGTTGAGCTCGTCTTTACACCTGAGGCCGTAATCTGTCTTGAGAAGACCATTTATCCTATGTGTTAGACTCTCAGTCTAACTAATGTGACTTTTCATCCAAATTCACTTATTATTCTTAGTTGTTATGAATCACAGTTTTGTTTTTTTGTTTGTTTGTTTTGTTAGATAGTCTTTCTGAAATTCTTCACCTTCTTTCTTCTCTTGTTTATTCCTGGTAGGAGTTAAACTCCTGAGATGGAAGATAGGGGATAATATATTGTTCTAGTGTCAGAGAAACGGCATTGTTGAAGAAGACCATTGACTCTCAGACCCCGTCTTTTCTGAGTATAGTTTGGCTATCATAGTCACTGCTTCTCCTACAAGGTGTGACAGGCCTCTTCCAGCTTCAGTGACTGATGATCTTGAATCTTGCCTTTGTTTACTAAAAAAAGTTATTGTAGTCCATAGCTCCCTCAACCCAAACCTCAGTTTTGCCTTGTCACCTTGTCTTGTCAGGATTGCCACCATCTTATGTAGACCACTAAACTTGTGATCGATTTTTATCATGCCAAAGTATGCAAAATCTGTATGCAAAATACCAGCCATTGCTATCCTACAGATAGATCTTGGATGGAGAGTAGGTCACCCTATTTCATTGTCTCTCTTGCAGTTCAGAATGAGAAGTGAGACTAAAGCTTCACTGCTAATTTTTTCCTGATGCTCATTCTTTTTCTTTTTAATGTACTTACTTGTTTGGTGCGGGGCAGAGGGAGAAAGAGAAACTCTAAACAGACTCTGTGCTCAACATAGAGACCAACATGGAGCTCGATCTCATAACCCTGAGATCACAACCCGAGATTATGACCTGAGCAGAAACCAAGAGTGGACACCTAGCCAACTACACCACCAAAGCACCCCACCTAATGCTCATTCTAGTTGAATTTTATACTATCTTGTCTAGATCTACTCGTACATGCAAATACTTGGGCTGCAGTGCCAGAAAATGTGAGTTTCTATGACTATATTCACCCTACTCTTGTAAATTTCCAGTTTTCCTATGTCTACACTATAAAAATAAATAAATGAAAGTCTAACTAAATCAATATTGAAGATAATATGAAATGCTCAAATATACTCAATTTATCATAAAAATCTAAATATCAAAACTAGACAAAGATATTATAAGAAAAATAATCTCAGACCAAGGTCCCTCATAAACAAACATAGAGAAGATAAAAATTTCAGTTTGCTAAAATTCTCCAAATATGCTAGTGAAATCCATTTACATATGATTTTACCTACATATAAAACAACAAACCATGGATAAGAATGGTTTATGCAAGAAATGCAAGGATATCATACTGCTTGAAAATCAATCAGTATAATTCACCAAATGAACAGAATAAAGGGGAAAGTAATACAATCATCTCAAATGATGCAGAAAAAACATTTGAACTATACCACATCCATTCATAATAAAAACTTCCAGCAAACTAGAAATGCAAGAAAGTCCCTCAATCTAATAAAGGCTATCTATAAAAAAACAAAAAGTAAAAACAAAAACTTGAGCTGATATCATTGAATACATTCTTCTTAAAATCTGGAACAAGGCAAGGATACCAACTCTCACCACTTCTATTCTACAATGTAGTAATGTCCTGCCGATTTCAAGTAGTCAAGAAAACCATATAAATGGCATTCAGTTTGGAAAATAAGAAATAAAACGTTCTTTATTTGCAGGCTACATGAGTGGGAAAATAGAAAGTCCCAAGAAATCTACAAAAACCTCCTAAAGAATTTACATAATAGCTACTGGAACAAAAACAAATTTTGTAAAGTAATCAAATAAAAGGTTGGAAACAATAATCTATTGCATTTCTATATAATATCAAATAACAATTGGAAATTACATTATTCTTCTGGAAATTACATTATTACAACTATATCAAAATAACATTAAAACTGAAACACTTAATAATAAATTTAATCTTTGCAATAGACCTATATGGTTGTTAGTATTTTGATCACTGGATAAAGAGAAGAAAACTGAGGCATAAAATGGAAATCCTCATACAATGTTTCATCATGTTAGGAGTTTTATTCACTCAATTTCCCACAGATAATGAAACAACCAGAAGTGAAATCAAATCAAAGAATTATCAATTAAATATAATGTTTAGAATAAGCTTACTTTTTAAATTCTACACTCTAAAATTGTATCAGTAAAAATGAAATAAACCTTGAGCAACCTATGGTATATTTCACACTGAGTTTTTGCTCAATGTAGGATTTCCTTTGACTAAGTAAATCAGTACAAGCCTAAGAATGCTAATCTTAAATTTCTGAGGACTGTTCTTGATATAATTCTTCTTGTATTTCTGACAACAATGTGTTTGTGTGTGTTTGTGTAAATGCTTGAAATATACATATATTCAATTCTATTATATGTACTCACAGTGAGTTCCCTGCTTTAAGTGATTTTTAAATGTTATAAATTCATTTTAACTCAATCTTTTAAATTAGATTTATTAACATTTTATTTTATATTTTGCCTTACAAAAGGCAGATTTTACAATTATTATATTCTAAATGTGATTGTTTATGAAATTGTAGCCCCAAAATGATCTGTCAAGAGATTACCAATATATTTTGCAGAAGCTTTACATATTAAACTGCACAGACTTCATATAAGATTGCCAATAATGTAAAACCAAGTCTAAGTAATAAAATTAAGTCATTATTAGTAGGTACACTTGACTTAAGATGGAAGATGTGTTAATGGCTGTTAAATGATCTATAGTGTATAAAGATTTATATTATGAAAGGTGTTTAAATGATTTCAGGGATAAATATTACAACTAACATAATCATGGGCCTCTGATTTGTAATGCTGTTATTTTTCAAGATAACTTTATATAGCAGTAGAACTAATTCTTAAAGCATTTTCCTTTGTGGGTGGAAAAAAATGACTTGTTAGTAAATAAATAAAAGAGGATACTCAACAACAGATTGGAGCTGTCATCTTCCAAATGAAAATCTGCTTTATATTTCAAAATAGTATATGACTATATACTGAGACAATAGGAATTAGTCCCCATGTTGAGTTCATTACACTTTGGATCTTTTTGAAAATGCAATTAAAATCTACTTTCCAATTTAGGTAAGTTCTAGTAACAATAGAGACTTTATTAGATTTATAATTGTACTATAACTGTATATTTATATTTCTAAAATTGTTTTAACATTAGAGTTTAAAATCACGTATGCTATTCCTTAACATGAATTGAGCCAAAACAATTTGAAGCTACTTGCCAATGTCTTCAACTAGGCATTTCCTACATTACTCCCTTGCCCTTTGCATTGTCATGTTATTCATGGATCAGAGACATTTCACCTGGTTGTACTCTCTTACAGTTGTACTGTATAGCAGAAAACAATATCCAAATCCCAGTTTTGTTTCTTAGTAGCTGTTTCTTCAGAGCAATTTAATTTTCTAATCTAGAAATGCGCATATTAGTACCTACCTACGGGAGGGCAACATTATCCAAGTTTCTTCACCAAAATCTCTAGTGATCTTATCAAGCCTTGTGTTCTCTTTCTTCAGTGGGCACAACATTACATTTTGGCCTTTGGGATTTATCCCAAGTGCAGACCAAATGCAGAAGCAATGTTCCCAGTTCCCAGCTTCCTTACTTTTGTGAACATATCAGATTTTACTAAAAAGTAAATAAATAAATAAACAATGCTTTAAAAGGGGAGGGAAAATCATGGAACACTACATCAAAAACTAATGATGTAATGTACGGTGATTAACATAACATAAAAAAAGGGGGGGAGATTCTATTGCAGATAAAAATGATTGTAAAAATTGATAACATATTTTTCTGAAAAAGTACACATATATATAATGTTACATATAAGGTCACAGACCTGGATGAATGAGTGCATCAGTTGGTTAAGCGTGGACTCTTGATTTTGGCTCAGGTCATGATCTCAGGGTCATGATCTCAGGGTCCGGAGATCCAGTCCCACATAGGCTCCATATTCAGTGGGGAGTCTGCTTGAGACTCTCTCCCTCTGCCATTCCCCACTAGTCATGCACTCTCTCCTTCTCTCTCTCAAAAAAAAAAAAACAAAGTCACAGATCTCAGAGAGTCCTTGTCATAAATGTTGCAGGATCTTAATATTGCCTTGTAAGCATACTCCATAATATGGTTCCCTTTATATTCTAAAGGAGCAACTGAAGACCCGTTGGTCATTTGCTCTTCTCTTTTAGTACTAAATTTACCAAACTTCATAAGTCTTTCTGACCCTTTCTTACTCCCTGTGAGAAAAGTAGGAACTAGTCACTTAGATAATTTGCCTTTCTAAACTAGGCATGGTGTATCTTGGGAATTTGTTCACATTTCATAGATTTTTTTATAATGTTTTAATAAAATGATGGAGAAATTGACTTCTCTTTCACCTGCCAAATAATAGGTCTTAAATCAGTGTTAGTCACTACAGCCCTTGTTGTTGCTGATTCTTCCTTTATTATTATGATTATGATGATTATTATTATTATGTTCAGCCAAGACATTTTCTCATTTTATTGCTTACATCTTTACTTGCTAAGTTTACTATCATCCTTCAGTGTGACAGTTAAAATACCCTGTGGTGATATGTATTCTCACTTAAATATTTACATTTCTAAAGATCCTAGAACATCAACCCATGGAGCTGGGGGAAAAAAAGACTTTTTTTCCAGCTCATCATTTGCACCATTTCTTTAGAAACAAATTTTCTTAATTTAAGAACACCCTTTAAGCTAAATGAGAAAATGTTTTATGTTTTTTTCTGAACAAAATAAGCCACACTCTTTTTCCTTTCCTGTACATGTTTCTTTCCCAGTTAAACGCACGGGCATTTACACTCCTCAGAAACTATATACTGAAACTTCATGTGTACTGAGGCTATTCTGAAAGCAAATAAGATCATTTCAATGAACAAAGTTGATAATAGAATGTATCACCTCATCCAAATCACGCTGAATTTAAGATGTTACTTAACGTTTTATTCTGGAGAAATCAATGCTAAACTTCCATGTAAAAAATAATTCACAGTAAATATGTGTATTTTGGATAGAATGATACAAAGGCAGTGAAGCAAACTTTTAGAGACGGGAAATACAAAACTAGTGTAAATGTGCCAAAGCAAGTTAAAAATTTCAAATTGGGGTTGTTAAAAATTAAATCTAGAAAGTCAGGACAAGACATTTTATACCACGCTCAGAGAAAATGAAAGATCTACTGTTTCTGGGTAAAAGTACCAGTATAATTGAGGACAGCTGCTTAATGTAAAAGGACCAGGGAATGTGCTCGGGATGTTGTTCTCCCAGCATAGATGCTGCTAATCCAGCTTATTTATTATTATATATATATATGTATATATATATATATATATATTTTTTTTTTTAGCTTGGAAGACAATAGCTCTGATCACAATTTTCTCTAAACAACAACCGATCATTCTAATGTGTCTGGATAGCTTTCTCAGTACATTACAAAATCATTTGAAAATATATGCTGGGGCTTATGGTTTTTACAGTAGCAAAATGTCAAGTACTTTCAAACGAGGAAGAGAAAAAGTTATTTATTTCTAATTTCTTGTTTTAACCATCAGTAACTGCAGGATCAGGGTTCATTAAACAATAGCTGGTTTTCTACAAATTCAGTGAAAATAATTTGAAATTTCTGTAATACTTTGTTTTGTTATACTGCATATTGGTTTCTACGAATAACTAAAAGAGACAAGCTAAAACAAAATCTAGGATAATGGTAAATAAAGCAATTTGTTTCACAGTTCACTTAGATGGTGAAAATTCATACCAGAATGCATTCTAGAAACTCATCAAAAATAAGCATATCCAAGCTTGGTAATTTCAATGTGGCATATTTTCATTTTAATAGATTTTTATTAAATTCATAAAAGTTAATGGACTAGGGATTAAGTCATTATGAACTCTGTGCCAATTGTCTATTATTAATAGCATCACAATAGTGGAGCCATTGTTAAATACTTTCATTCTAAATGCCTTCTTTTAGTCAATCATGATTTTTCACTTCAGAATTGCTATTCCAACAATTATTCTGTTTCTTGTTTTGAGTCCCCAAGTTTTTAGAAATGTCAAAGCTTTGATGTTCATATCATATATTACATACATAAGTATATGATGTAAATAATGCAAAAAAATAAAAAACATGTGAAGCTTCATTTTGTTCTGATAGGTTAGAAAAACATTACTGACCATACTACTAATACTGTTTCACAGAATTAGGGGATGATCTCTTTAAAATGAGGACCTATATTAATCTTCTTCACAAATACGTTTTGTCTAAGCTCTCTTCTTTGCAAATCAATAAAATAAAAATGTAATTTTAGTTCAAGATAAAATTAAAAATTAAGTTTGTATTCAAGGTGTCCTCTAATTTGGAGACCCACACTTTTTATTTATTAACCACACGTGGTCACCATTATCCCAGCTACATCATGTTCTGGGATACATGTGGATTGCTGATGGAATTTTTCTTCCAATGAAGCCTATCTATTAGGTAGTTCATCAGTTCAGGTACAACATGCTAATGATATAATCCAATCAATTAATTTATTTTATGGCTCCCAGATTTTTTATTTTGAACTGTGTATCCTTATGGAGATAATGCTTTTTCTTAAACAGCTTTAATGGAATTGAGACGGGTCAAGGAGGAAGTTCATTATTTGAAAGTAATTTGTGGTTGGGTTGTGTACACATCACTGCTGCTTAAATCTAAACGACTACACTTATTTGTTCATAAGTGGAATTTTTGCTGGGTTTGATAGGAATAGCTGCTTTAATGGTTTAAAGACATCTAAGTGTATATGTATTTTAAAATAATATTTGACATAAGCGATGTAACTTCTAGAAAGCATGCTTTTGGAATCCTAATACAGTTGGGAGACCTGATTTGGGTGCCCATATAGATTTTCTTCCACTCTAAGAACTCAGAAGAACGAGCCCTGAGGCAACTTACTTAACTCTAGAATTTGAGAGTTCAAGCCCTCTCGGCAAGATTAACTTTGTCCTTCTGGGCAGAGGCATTATAATAGCATCTTTTATTATGGAATCACATAACACTTTGTGACATACCATTCATCAAATAATAAAATAGGAACCACATTTGTAGTATAATCTTAACTGTGCATATAGAGATTTTGTATTAGTCTACAGTATGTCCTGAAGCTAAATTTGATTACAATTCCTCTAGCAAGATGTTTAAACTAAGTTGAATTATGTAGAGTTGTACTTATGGCTTAAATGGCACTCTCCTGTGTAATGTAAATAAAGTAGCCACTGGAGTGTACAACTATATGCATGCAAGAAAGAATAACGTCTGATTATTTGGTACCCAAAGGTTTAATGTATCTTTTTCTGGGAAATCCCTGATGCATTTAAAAAGTTTTCATTGTCATATCAATAATAAGTATGATCTAAACCAAGCCTGCAGATTTTAAACTGAAAATAAGGCCGTGCATTTTTAGTCCATATACAGTTCTGATTTCTGCATCCTTTGACCCTTAAAGAAAGCATTGTAGATGGGAGAACAAATTAAAAGTAGTATAAATGTATGCTGTAAGTAAAATGCATAAAGGACTCATTATGCTGAGAAGGTAGTGGATTAAAATATAAATAGGTCTTAAAAGAATGTATACAAATTTATGACTAAGAGATACATGATGCATTCTTAATGGAAAGTTAGGGATGATGAGAGTGATCAGATAAAATGTAGAGACTGTCTTTCAATGGTTTACCCCTAGATTCCTAGTCTGGACCAGTTATAACATTTCATACAACTTTTTTTTTTTTTTCTATAAGAAGTGTCATTCAAAAATAATTGATCATATTAACTTATAAAATTTAAATTGAAGTGATGGAAATCAGAAACAAAATTCTTTAGATTTCTGCCCTCTATTACCTTGATTAGGACATCAGAAAGCTTCTCTAAATAGTTAAAGTTAAAAACAGATTATGCAGGAACTTTAGAAAACATCCACAATCACAGTAAGGGATTTTAATATATGTACATCAGTAGATTTAGATGAAACAATTTCAGGAAATCCATTTTTATACAGAGAAAATATATTGTATAATGCAGAATTTAACTAACAGTTAATTCATAACTAATATGTATCTGCTACAAAAATTCTAAATATTCGATATAAACCTTCACCTATGTCAATAACATTAAAGGCAATAAATCAGACCTCAAAATGTTAAATTCATTTAGAAACTTTAAACATTCATCAAAATAATTCACAGGTTAAAGAGACAAGCGTGGGAGCAATATAAGGGATTTATGATCTTAATTAAATTTATTTATAAAACAAATTCTCAAGAATCCATGAAAAAAATTAACAAATCAAGCCAAAGGTAGTAGAGTAAAATATATATATTTTAAAAACAACAATAATTTTAAAATAAAAAGCAATTAAATATAAATACAACTTTTTTTGGAAAGGGCAAAATAGAATTGAAAGTATAGGCAAGATATTTATATATTTATATTGGTATATATAAAGTTATGTGTATTTTTTCCATTTAAAGCAAATATACTTTTAAAATTAATAACACAAAGACTGTTGTTTTGAAATATATTTAATTAGAGATAGAACATAATATATTTTTAGAGAAAGAAAGAGACAGAATTCTGGGAACATCGAGTAGCCAGCCACCCTTCATTTTGTATTTTCTCTACATTTTAGTCCAAGCTGGCCTTGTTTTTGCTAAAATAATTTTATCAAGAACTTTGTATGTCTCCCACTTATTTCATTCAAGTCCACTCCATTAGAGCAAAAGCCACACTCAAGTATTCTTTCCAGAGAATCTTCTATCTTTGGTCCTGCTGAAATGCCTGAAAGACAATGCCCTGAAGCTTTGCAGAGGTCCCATGTCCTCATTTTCATTTACTTGACATTTCTTACCTCAGTTGGTCTCTCTCCTCTTACATGTTTCTATAAGCAGCAAGAACGAAGCGTGACCATCTTCAATACTTGTCTAAAAAATCTCCTCAGGTATATGACCAAGTTAGCACTCACAAGTTCTGCTCTCTGAACTGCCGGAGCCAAAAGTACTTAGTGCTTTTGTGTGTGTGTGTGCACTAAGTATTCTGTCACTTCATCACAAGGTCCCTCTCATTCCAGTTTTCAATAATATGTTCCTCATTGCCTTCTGAATCCTTACCTACTGCATCTTTTCTTAAAAGGTTTTATTTATTCACTTATCTGAGAGAGAGTGAGCGCAGGGGGAGGAACAGAGGGAGAGGGACAAGCAGACTCTGCCCTGGGGCAGAGCCCGAACTGGGGCTTGTCTCCCCACCCAGAGATCATGACCTGAGCCGAAATCAACAGTCTGCCACTTAACTGACTGAGCCACCT
The DNA here is from genome assembly GCF_037043125.1 of Eumetopias jubatus. Classification (NCBI taxonomy): domain Eukaryota; kingdom Metazoa; phylum Chordata; class Mammalia; order Carnivora; family Otariidae; genus Eumetopias; species Eumetopias jubatus. The sequence continues at coordinate 83,457,602 of NW_028274809.1, read as the reverse complement.
AGGCGCCCCAACTATATCTTTAATCTGCTGATATCCCCTAACAATCTGCTCAAGGCAATTTCGGCTTTGTCTATCATGCTCCTCAAAAGTCTTCAACCTATGTAAATATTTTGGACAGAAGCACTCTACCTTCAGGTACCAGTACCTGCATTAGTTTTCTATGGCTGTGTAACAAGGTACCACACATTTAGCAGCTTAAACCAATACACATTTATTTTCCCAAGGTTTCTGTGGGTCGGGAGTGGAGGCGTGGCTTAATCGCGTTATTGGCTTCCGGTTTTCACCAGGCTGCAATAAAGATGTCAGCTGGGATGTGTTTTTAACTAGATGGTCAACTGAAGAGGAGTCAATTCCGAAGCTCACTTAAGCTGTTGGCAGAATTCATTTTTGGGTTACAGGACTTTGAAAGCTTCAGTGTTAGGCTGGCTGTCAACAGGGTGCCACCTAAGCTCTTAGAGGTCAGCACAGTATTGTGCTATGTGGTCCTTTCTTAATTCAGACTTGGCAGCTTACTTCTTCAAGGACAGCAAAAGAGTGAGAGTCTTCTAGAAGAGAAAACCTTGTATGATGTAACGCAATCATGGGAATGACATCCTATCAGCTTTGCCATATTCTATTGGTTAGAAACAAGGTACAGTTCCCACCTACACTCAAGGGGAGGGTACTACACCAATGCATGAACACTGAGAGAGGGTCTTGTGTTACCTTAGAGTTTGTCATCCACACAGACCTAATATAGATAGATACATTTTCATCAACAGAATAGACAGTATCCTTCATATACAAATCCATATATAGGCTCATATATTTTAACTAAGTAGACTTTCAAGAATTTGGAGTAATATGCTAAAGTTTTCCAATATATAGAATTGTGTCATAATTTTACTATATTTTCTTAGGTTCTACTTTATGTTTTAATGCTATTCTACTAGATGTGCATGGATTCAAGAGAGCTATATCTTTATTATGGATTATAAATTTGATAAATATTCCCTTTATATCATTTAATGCTTTCGTTGCCGAATTTAAACTTGCCTAATATTAATGACAGAAATCCACTTTTTTTCCACTCCTTTTATTTCTCCTCCCTTTCTAGACATCAATCTGAGACACTCAAACTCATAAGGTCTTGTATTAGACACAATCATATGAAATTTTAAAATCTTTGTTAGGTATTTCTGAAGTGCATGTCTGTCTTAGATCTGTTATGATAAAGCATCAACAGTGAAAGACATAAATTAACATTACCAAAGGAGGAACTATTATTTAACCTCTTAGTATCATCTGTTACATAAATATGTTTTCTCAATATAAAACATCCTTTCATTCATGTATTAAATATTTATAGTTACAGTAAAGTGATCTTTAGCCTTAAATTACTTGGGACTGTTTTGTTGCAAGAAACAAAAAGCTTTTTCTTTGATTTTAGGCAAATAAAATGGGAATATAATAATGATACTATCTATCTCATGAAGGTCAAGAATAGTAATGCAGCTGGATCATGAAGAGAAATGGGAATGGAAACTAGAAAGACATCAGGGAGTCAATCAAAGATGTTACTTCTTGTTTCTCTTCTGAATACATGTTTATTTTTTTCATTAGATTTTAGTTCAATCTATACCCTGATTCACATGGCAGAATATTGAACATTAAAAAAATACTCTAACTTTTTTAGATCAAAGCATATGGCAGGAATAGAAATATTAGTCAGATAAACTCAAAATTTCCAAAGAAAAGAATCTGATCAGTCTAGTCCACTTGTAGTGAAATCAATTTAGGCTAAAATTTTAGTCAACTTTGGTAATTCATTTCCAGAATGTGTATATTATTATACAGTTACTCATAAGATTATTTAATACCTGTATATCATTTTGTTGTCTCAAATATCACTGAAAACAAACTTTCCCCCTTCCTTTGTGAGGACAGTTTTCCAAAGTTTTTTTTTTTTTTTTTGAGCTGAGAAAAAGAAAAACAACCCCCAACATCCATGAACTAGCCAAATATTATTAGCTAGGCCTTGCTATTGACATAGGCTAGCACAACACTTACTGTTAGGTCTAGGTGCTCTCCTGAGCATAAACAATTTCATAAAGCATAAACATAAAAAAAGGTCACTCTGTGACCATGATGGATCAAGACAAAGCAAGTCCATAATCATGTCTGAACATAAAGAAACCAGACCAGTGTCTAAGACACAGAAGGATTACACTATATTTATTCTGATGAATATGAGTGACTGCTGGCTCTTTACTAATTACAGCTTAAACCTTGTGCTTCTAATAGATAAAATTTGTTAAAATAAGCAAGTACGGAATTACAAGTGTACCTTGGAGATGTTGTAGATTCAGTTCCAGACCACTGCAGTAAAGTGAGTATCACAACAAAGTGAGTCAAATGAATCTTTTGGTGCATATAAAAGCTAATATTTTACTATAGTCTATTAAGTATGCAGTAGTATTATGTCTAAAAATGTACATTTCTTAATTTAAAAATGCCTTATTGCTAAAAAATGTGAACCATCATCTGAGCTCTCAGCGAGTCATAATCATTTTGCTAATGGAAGGTCTTGCCTCAGTGTTGATGGCTGTTGACTGATCAGGATGAAGTTTGCTGAAGGTTGGGGTGGCTGTGGCAATTTCTTAAAATGAGACAATAAAGAAGTTCGCTCCATTGATTGGCTTTTCCTTTCACAAATGATTAACTTATAGTATGTGATGCCATTCGAGCACTTTACACACATTTTTTTTTTCTTTCAGTTTTGGAGTCAATCCTCTCAAACCCTGCCACTGCTCTATCAACTAAGTTAATGCAATATCCTAAACCCTTTGTTGTCTTTTCAACAATCTTCATAGCATCTTTACCATGAGAAGTTTCCATCTCAAGAAACCATGATCTCTGCTTATCCATAAGAAGCAACCATCGTCAGTTAAAGTTTTATCATGAGATTGTAGCAAGTCAGATCCATCAGAGAAATCATTATCTATGGCAACTATAGCCTTATGAGGTTTATCTCTTAAATAATAAGACTTGAAAGTCAAAATTACTCTTTGATGTATGGGCTGCAGAATGGATGCCTTGTTAGCAGGCATGAGAACAACCTTAATCTTGGACATCTCCACCAGAACTCTTGGATGACCAGACGCATTGTCAATGAGTAGTAATATTTTGAAAGGGATCTTTTTTTTTTTTTCTTTTCTGAGCAGTAGGTCTTAACAATTGGGCTTAAACTATTTAATAAACCATGTTGTAAACAGATGTGTTGTCATCTAGGTTTGTTGTTCCACTTATGTAGCACAGGCAGAGAAGACTCAGCACAATTCTTAAGGGCCCTAGGATTTTCAGAATGATAAATGAGCATTGTCTTCACCTTAACACCACCAGCTGCATTCACCCCTACCAAGAGAGTCAGCCTGTCCTTTGAAGCTTTGAATTCAAGCACTGACTTTTTTAGCTATGAAAGTCCTAGATGGCATCTTCTTCCAGTAGAAGATTGCTTTGTCCATGTTGAAAAATCTGTTGTTTACTGTGGCCACCTTTATTAATTATCTTAGGTAGAGCTTTTGGATAACTCACTGAAGCTTCTATATCAGCTTCTATATCAGAAAAAGTTGAAATAGCAAGAGAATTACCAAAATGTGACACAGAGACACCAAATGAGCAAATGATGTTGGAAAGACTTGCTCAACACAAGGTAGTTATAAACCTTCAACTTGTAAAATGCAGTATCTGCACAGCACAATAACGTGAAGCACAAGACAGGCTATGTCTGTACTCCAACTTTCTGAGAGCATCTAAAGTCTCACTTCCTTAAATCTCTTCTCCCTCATGAAAATCACCTAAAATAAGTCTAAATCCTTTTTATAAGTTGTTGTTTTTTTTAACCCTTTTACAGAGATATCCCATGGTGAGCATTTTCTCTTGAAACAATTAACAAACACAATTACCAATACATTTCTGGTGACATTTGGCTGGAGGATAATTATAGAACCAGTCCCTCAGTTAAATATTTCCAATGAAAAGTCCGTGAGATGTCAGAAGAGACAGCACATTAGATTACATTAGAATCAAAATGGCCTGTTTCTGTTTCTGAGTTCCCTTTGTTTCATTTTTCATTTATTTTTCACTTCCTTTTTTCTTTCCTTCCTTCTTTCTCTTTCTTTACTCCTTCCTTCCTTCTTTCTTGTTTTTCTCCTTAATTACACAAGGACGCTCCTTTGAGCATCTCCCACTGGCTTGAGTCATCTATTTTTTTTATCAGTTTATTGAAAATGAAAATACACATAAAATAAACTACATCCATTTAAATTGTACAATTTGATGAATTTTGATGGACATATGCATACATAAACTACCACCACAGTAAGGATACAGAACACTTCTACAACTTCCAAAAGATTTCTTGTGACACTTACAGTTTGTCATTTACCCACATCTGGTCCCAGGCACAACCGATCTGCTTTTTGTCACAGATATTGGTGTGCATTTTCTAGCATTTAACATATCTTAAATCTTTTGTGCCTTGCTCCCTGCATTTAGCATAATGATTTTGAGATTCATTCATGCTGATGTTTTTTAAAGAGACAATATACTTTTATATTCTCTTAAGCAGTACATTGGAGTATCATTTCCTCAACATCACCAATACTTGTGTTAAAAGATAAACTGGGGCATATTAAAATTTGTGAGACTTTATTTGAGCAAAAATCTATTCCAAGTGGGCAGCACCAAACTGGAAGTGATTAGGAGGGCTCCACTGACAAGAGCTATGTAGAATTAATACAGAAGCAAAGAAAGGAAATTATTTGATTGGCTTAAAGCCTGGTTGGCTGTTTGTGATTGACTGTCAGAAGTGTTTTGATTTTGAGGCGTTTACAGGATTAGGTTTTGGTTTGCTTAGATAGGCTGCTACAGCATTAGAGCTGCCTCAGTCTAAAGGCTTCCTCGTGTAATTAATTTAACACTTACTATTGTCTAATTTCGTATTTTTAGCTATTCTAATAAATGTGTAGCTCATTGTGGTTTAAATTACATTTCCCTAATGATTGAATGATTTTGAGCATCTTTTAATGTGCTAATAGCACTATTTTATCACTGTTTTTGAAATGTTTGTTCAAATCTTTTGCTGAAATATCATTGAGTTTTTGTCTTCTTATTTAGATATAAGAAGTGGTTATATATTCTGCTTACAAGTCCTCTGTCAGATATATGTATTGTGAATAATTTCCCCCCATTCTGTTGCCTGCCTTTTCCTTTATTTCATTTTGTATTTTGAAGAGCAAATGGTTTTAATTTGATAGAATCAAACTTATCATTTTTTTGTGTGGGGATATTTTGGTAATATCTAAAAAAATCTTTGCCTAATTCACAGTTGCAAAGATCTTTTCATTTCTTCTAAGTAGCCAAATTTGCGGGTGTAAAAACTGTCCACTTATTTCTTTTCATTCTCATAACGCCTTTAGGATTTGTTAACTCCTCTTCCATTTCTGATAATGACAATTTGTGTTTTTCCTCTTTCTCTTACAATTAGTTCTGCTAAGTATTTGTTAACTTATGATATTTTCAAAGAACTGAATTTTGGCTTTATTAAAAGTCAAAAATAAATTGGATAAAAATAAACAATAAACGCAATAAATGAGTGATAAAACTGGAAGGTAGTTAGTGCTAAGGGGAAAAAAAAGACAATATGTAGTGATGTAAAAGGGATCCATGGTGCAGTAATTGTTGGCAATTTAAAATAAGTTGATTAGGGAAAGATTCACTGAGGTGACATTAAAACAATGACTTGAAAGAGGTAAATGACTCAGTCTGTTAAATATCTGGGAGAAATATAATCCAGACAGAGAAAACAGCCAGTGCAGAGACCATGGCTGGGAGAAAGTTAATGGACACCTAGGAAACAAATCTGTGGAGAGAAAATGGGCAAGAGAATGATAGAAAGCAAAGTTAGAGGTAATATGTATCGATGGGTAGATTGATGGAGACAGATAGATATAGACAGACAATCAAACTCAGCTACATTATTATGGTCTGATTTTTGTTTTCTATTTATATGCTTACTCATCTAAGAAGTTAAAAGAGCATACTCACAAATTCATATAATCCCAGGAAAAATATGAAATGTGTAAAAAGAAGCAACGTAATTTCGTAGAGAGCCATTTCACTTCAGCATTAGGCTGGGTAAATCAGGGAGATTTCATAAGTAAGGATATCTAGGATGGCCTTAATAAGTAGGCCATTTTTTAACAGGTGGAAACTAGGAGAAGGCAACTGTGTATGGAGGTGGGTGACCCAGCAAAAGTGTAAAAGGTGGGCAAGTGCAGAACATGGTTAGCCAACAAGCTTATACTTCATCATGCCTAGACTGGAGAACAAGGGTGAGCCAGAAAGGGTTGTTGCAAGAAAAGCATGAAAAAGGTCTTTAGAGTTTACTGAGTGCTTGGTAATTCATCATGCCTAGACTGGAGAATAAGGGTGAGCTGGAAAGGGTTGTTGCAAGAAAAGCATGAGAAAAGTCTTTAGAGTTTACTGAGTGCTTGGTAAATGATACATATTGTTTTGTATGATCATCTGAGCAACCCTAAGATACAGGTGGTTTTGTGATCTCCTACTACATGAAAGGAGACCCCGTCCTACACAAGATGTGACAATACTAGGTCTTAGCCCCATCTGTTTCTAAGTGCTGAAATTGTTGTCTTAGCAACTGGAGATGCACTTTCTTAAGTAGTGGAACTATAAACTCAAATTGAATTCCCAATTTTGAAAAACATCAATCTCATTTACAGTCCATTATTAGAGAAACAGAGGTACCAGGTATTAATTTTATGGCTATTTGAATGCCCATCTCAAAGTGAAAAACTAATTTCATATATCCCTATGTTTACACTTTTTTACTTGTATAAATCAGCTACATGGGAATGAAGTTGTTTTAAAATTGGAGTATGTTATATGCTAGCAAAAGATGGGTTTCTATGGCACTGTTGTCTCAGGGAGTCAATATCCTGAGCTAACAATTACAAATTACTCAATTAGGGTGACAAGAAGCAGAGGCATTTTTTAAGGAAATTCTGAAAACATAATATTGAACTCACAATGAAGTCATATGAACTTCTGTATAGAGAACAAAATTTTGCCTAGTTATTGAAAGAAAATGCACATTTTAATAGCTACTAGTTAAAATATTCTATCTAGCAGGAAAAAAAATTCCAAACCTCTGTGACTGCATGCAAATCAGAACAAAATGTTAGCAAATTTCATTTACTTTACATTTTTGGAAATAAAAATGTCAAAAATAAAAAGAAGCAAATAGCAAAGATGAAGTTCAACTTTCCAACAAACTATCCTTAGTTTTCAAAATCACACACAGTTCACATTTCAGGATAAATTGTTCACAAGATAATCAATTTTGACAGTTAATTCAGGTGAATTTGGTTATATCAGCAAATCTGATGAAGTCCACTAAATTCTGAAGAGACAAGCCACTTCTCTCTCAGTTTACTACAAGAGAGCCAAAGCTCTGGAGTTTCTGAAGTTGGCACTTCACTAATTGCAATCTTAATTGCTGTTGATTAGCTAATAGATGTAAAATTGAACCCATTTTTCATATCTACAGAACTCTTAGTATGCCAATCCATCTCTCTTGGGTACTTTTAGACGACGGACATAAAATCCAGCTGAAAGAAGGGGGAAAGGCCCTACTGCTGGATTACACAGAGATAATTTTTTTTAAAGAATTCTTTTTTTTTAAACTTTTTATTTATTTATTCATGAGAGACAGACAGAGAGAGAGAGAGAGAGACAGAGGGAGAAGCAGGCTCCCAAGGAGCAGGGAGCCTGATGTGGGACTCGATCCCAGGACCCCGGGATCATGACCTGAGCCGAAGGCAGACGCTTAACCATCTGAGCCACCCAGGCGCCCTACACAGAGATAATTTTATCTTTTATCCAAAATATATATGTTTTACTCTCTCTATATATATAGAGAGAGAGAGATACATGGGAATATATATATATATATATATATATATATATATATATATAGAGAGAGAGAGAGAGAGAGAGAGAGAGAGAGTAAATATATATAGTAAAAAAAAATATATATATATAGTAAATATATATATTTAGTCCTCAAGTTTATTCATCTTTGTGTTATGCTCAATTTTTTGTCTTCTTTTCTATTAGGACCAAATCTCATATTATTTTTTTTAAAGATTTTATTTATTTATTTGAGAGAGAGAGAATGAGAGATAGCATGAGAGGGAAGAGGGTCAGAGGGAGAAGCAGACTCCCCGCCGAGCAAGAAGCCCGATGCGGGATTCGATCCCAGGACTCCAGGATCATGACCTGAGCCGAAGGCAGTCGCTTAACCGACTGAGCCACCCAGGCGCCCCCAAATCTCATATTATTGAGACAATTTTAATTCCAACCTCATCCATTAAGTTTTAAATAATTTGTGTGATGTCAGGATATTCAACTAAAATTATTTTGATGATTATCTGTTTCAGGAATGGTCAGATAATACTAATCTTTGGCTCCTGAATCCCCCTGGACAGTGATTTATAGAACAATATAATCTTACAAAAATCATACCAATGAGGACTAAAATTGTTTAGAAATATGAATCTGGAGAATTTCCAAAGAAAGGTTCTGCTGCTTCAACAGTGCATCCTATTCTGTCACTGACAAAAGAAAATATTCCCCTTAAAGGCACAACGGAGTTCCAGTACTCTGACTCTTGTACACGTACATGACAATGAACATTTCATAAAATTCTTCCTGCCACCTTCTACATCCATAACATACTAAATACAAACACTCTGTGTTGTTCGTTAATGGCCCATAAGCATCATTTCATTTTTCTTTGCATAATCACATTATTTCCTCAACCCATAAATCTGTGTGTGGTGATTACAATTCTTGCCCATCAGTCCAAATTCTTTTTTCCCATATACAGTATTTATTGAATGGATCAAGGGAATGATCTTTCAAATGAAAATGGGATCAGCTAGTCACAATTAGGTCATTAATATATCAGTAAACTTACTGTTCTTCAAACAATGAGAAAATAAATCTTTAAAGAGATTTACATTAATGTAGACCTGTTAATGAGCAACTGTGGTGTAATTTCTCAAAACCTGTGTGACTTTGTCACTTAATAAAATTTACATAATATTTTAAGGTCCACATTTTTGTAATTATCATAGAAATCATTTATGGTAGCAAATGTCTTTCTGACTATTGACAGCTTCTAAGATTTTTCTCTCAGTTTTAATAAAAACGTTAACAAGTTTTTAAAGGAACTAAAGTAGTTATTGTAATATATTAAATAGTGTATTAATTATAATTAGAATATCATCAAATTCATTACTAAAGCATTAATCTGATCCAAAAATCTTCTTTACAGATTACATAGGGACATTTATTAAAAAAATAGCTAAACAAAATGTGACCTGAGATTCATACCTTTCAACAAATCACTGTTTAGGGGAAAACACATTTTTGATGAATTAAAATTACATAGAATATAATATTTAAAAAGTTTTTATTTATTTAATTTGAGAGAGAGAGAGAGAGAGCAAATGTGAGGAGGGCTAGAGGTAGAGGAAGATGCAAAGGGAGAGAGAATCTCCAGCAGACTCCCCACTGAGCATGGAGCCCATGGAGATCATGATCTGAGCCAAAACCAAGAATCAGACACTTAACAGACTGAGCCACCCAGGTGCGCCTAGAAATATAAGTTTATAGCTAAATCTCCACAAGCAGAGATTTTATAAAAATATTAGAGTATTTGATCCTTTGGGTCACAAACACAAAAGTTGTAGTGATCTTATCATCTGCTATAGATTTAGAATTGGTCCATTTCAGGAGATAACAGAATGAAGTTTTACTCAATATAAAAGTTAAAATTAGAGCAAATTTTGGATGAGTATGCATAACCAAATAATATTGATATCTATAACAAGCTAGACTACTGTTTTGAGCATTTCTGCTCTGCTATGGTTTTCGAAGGGGACACAGTGTCTGAGATGATGTAATACTAGACATGATGAATATCAAGTTTAATTTGTGGTTCTATGTATCAAACTATGGAGGGCAAATACTGTTCAATAAAACTTTTATATGGCACATAGGTTAGAAAAAGATCAAGAAAATATATAGGTAGAGGTGTTTAATTTACAGAATTATTTGACATAAAACAGTTTATATAGCATTTATCACTAAAATGGTATAAACTACTAATTAATGAAATTTATGTAAACCACAACTTGTTGGCTTTAAAGTGTGTTAACATTTTTTAAAAATTAATTATGATTTTTTTTACTTTTTTATTAATTTTGATTGGTCAACTACTACTAGTCTCAGTCTGAGTCAGCTAGTATATACATATGTATGTATAAATGTATTCATATTTGTACACATGTACACACATATACTTACTACATAATAAAAAATGCATTGAAGTAAATAGGCAACTGGAGTGTCAACAACCTATATTCCACAATTATAGTAAGATACTGAATCCCAGAAACTTCTGATATTGAAGGCACTGCCGTGTAAGTGTTTAGCATGTGATTTTGGATTTTAGATGTTGTGATGGTTGATTTTATCATCAACTTGGCTAGGAAATAATGCTCAGTGGTGCTTGGTCAAATGCTATCTCGATGATGCTGTGAAGGTATTTTGTTGATGTAATTCACATTTGACTTTAATACAGAAGATTACCTGCAAAACTGTGGGTGGACCTCACTCATCCAATCAATCCAAGACCTTAAAATCAAAAACTGAGGTTCCTCAGAGAAGGAATTCTACCTCAAAACTGTAATGTAGGCATCTTGCCCGAGTTTTCACCAGAAGTCCTGACTTACAGATTTAGAATTAAAGAATGCAAGGTGAAATCTTATCTGAGTTTCCAGCCAGTTGCCCTATGCTGTGGATTTAGGACTTGCTACAATGACACAAGACAACTCCTTAAAATCTCTCTTTCTCTCTCTCTATATATATTTTGTATATATAACAACATGTATCAGAGAGATAATAGATAATATTATAATCTCCATCTACGGTTTTTATTCTTTGTCTTGAGAACCTCGAATGATACAGTGTGTTCTGGCTTACCGCTTATCATCTCTATAACCCTGGGACATTTCTTTGACATCTCTGAAACTCTGCGTCTGCATCTTTAAAATGAGTATATAGTCTATTTTTATGTTTATTTTACTGTGGTAATAACACTTAACATGAGCTCTACCCTCAACATATTTTTAAGTGTTATCTGTAGGCATGATGTTGTATAGCACCTCACGAGAACTTACTCCTTTTGCATAACTGAAATTTTATACCTGATGACTAGCTAATCATTTCCCCTCTCCCCTGGCCGCCCAAAAAAACCCACAATTCTCTTCTTTGCTTCCACAAATTTGAGCAGCTTAGATGTCTCATTCATGTAGAATCATGCAGTATTTGTCCTTCTGTATCTGGCTTACTGCACATAGCATGATGTCTTCCAGGTTCAACCATGTTGTTGCATAGGGCAGGATTTCCTTCTTTTTTGAGACTGAGTAATATTCCATCATGTGTATATAATATTACTTATAAGTTTGTAATGAGGGGTAAAGGGCATAAGGAGCAAAAGCACACATTAAGAGTGGCTGTCACAATGGAGATGCTCCTGAAAAGACAGCTACTATATTTATTAACTACTTAAGGAATTAAGTTTGAAGAGAAAAACTAAAAAAGATAAACCTTGTTGGAGTTGGTAATGTCCTCCTCAAACTAGAAACATTATTGAGGTGTTAATCTTTTATTAAAGATGTTAATTGTTTATTCATTTGAGAGAGAGCGCGCTGAGAGAAAGTGCACAAGCGGGGGAGGGGTAAGGGGGAGAGGGAGAAGCAGACTCCCCGCTGAGCAGGGAGCCCGATGCAATGCGGGGCTCCATCCCAGGACCCTGGGGTTATGACCTGAGCCGAAGACAGACGCTTAAGCAACTGAGCCACCCAGGTGTCCTGAGGTGTTAATCTTCTGATAAAGTGAGCAAAACTTGAAAGTGATCATTTATAATGATTTAAAACATTCATACCCAAAGCATGGCAGACATGGAGAGAGAGAAGCCGGAGTATCAGACTTGTGGTCATGGCAGACCTGGCCCTTGGAAGGCTTTGCTGAGTCTAGGAGAGAGTGTTTTTTTCCTTCTTTCTTCTTTTAATAATTTTAGGTTCTTCCGTCTTCCCATTGCTTTTGTCTGCCTCATTCTTCAGTCGTTGATTGTGTCCCACCAGCCTCAGCTGTGTCACAGATTTACGATACCTGAGTAGAAGGCACAGTCCCTCTTCAGTGTGGTGGAAATTGTTAATGAGGGCAGTGATCATTTGCTGTTCCCTACACAGTGCCTCACTTTTCTTTGGGATTAGTCGAATTGGATTTGTAATGTGCTTTAAACTCCTCAGAGGCTGTTATGTAAATAGCAGGTGATATTTTAGTCCTGTGTTGTTTCGTTGGCTTTTTTGCCCTGTAGGATCTGTCTCTTCCCAATTTCACTTGCTAAAAGAGGTTCAGTTCTCTTTATAAATTTTCAGTTCTTAAATTTTTTACTGCATTAGAAGACTAAGAAACCTAAATACAAAATGTAAGCACAAGTGCTATGAAATGATAGACATTTAAAACAAACAGGCAAACAAACAAAAATCTAAAACCTCCTGGAGTTCTGGTTAATCATGAGTCCTGGATAATGCTCTATAAGAAGAGGGTCAGACCAGCACATGTCACTACCTGCCACCTGTGGTAAAGCAGCAAATTGAAATCATCATTGGGTCCTGGCCAGCTGACTTTGCCACGTGGTTGTGTAGAATACAGGAGTCAACTAATCTTGGAGAGCTTCATGTTTTTCATCGATTAACAGGAGAAATAAATGTTGCAGATGTTTGTGAGGATCAAACGGTGCAATATATGTGAATGCACTTTGTTTCTAGCATTTCACCCTGTACAAAAATACTACTACATAAAAAGTACCAAGGTGTGTTTGTTTTCCCATAAAAGCATTGTTTATTTAGAGATCATATCTTCTAAGGCACTTAAAATGTCCAAGAAGAAGAGTATTTTATTTTTTTTAAATCAACATTCAATCTTGGTTATGCATCTTTTGTTACTTGATTTCTGTCTTCTGCTTCTAATTATCAAAGATACTATCATATGCTTATATACCATAACCCTTTCTCAGTAAGTGCCGGTACCACATGATCAGAACTTTTTCAAAAAAATTATTGCTTGAGTTCGGAGCTGGTTCAGTTTGCATGCTACAAAGCAGGACATCTAAAAGATTACTGAGAGGACAGGGTGCCTGGGTGGCACAGTCCATTAAGCAACTGACTTTTGTTTTCCGTTCAGTTTGTGATCTCAGGGCCTTGATCTCAGGGTTATGAGATTGAGCTCCTCCTGTAGGGCTCTGTGCTCAGCATGGAGTCAGCTCAAGATTCTCTCTCTCTCTCCCTCTGCCTGTCCAACCCCCCCCACCACTGCCTGTGTGCACTCTCTCTCTCTCTCTGAAAAGAAAGAATGGAAGGAAGGAAGGAAGGAAGGAAGGAAGGAAGGAAGGAAGGAAGGAAGGAAGAAAGAAAGAAAGAAAGAAAGAAAGAAAGAAAGAAAGAAAGAAAGAAAGAAAGAAAGAAAGAAAGAAAGAAAGAAAGAAAAGAAAGAAAGAAAGAAAGAAAGAAAGAAAGAAAGAAAGAAAGAAAGAAAGAAAGAAAGAAAGAAAGAAAGAAAGAAAGAAAGAAAGAAAGAAAGAAAGAAAGAAAGAAAGAAAGTAAAAAGATTGTTGAAAGGAAATCATTTGCCTCCTAGTTATTTTATAAACGTTTTCACTAGGAATTTTGATCAAAAAGGTAAATATTTAAATTATCTATTTAAGAATTTTTTTTCATCCAATAGTATCATATACTATAATAGCATGCTCTTAAAACTTTTAAATATGTCGCTATCTGTCTTCATAAAAATCATGCCCAAAACAAGGGCTTCTGAGACTGTTTCTGAAAACCTGTCAAAATAATAAAAGACATGAGAGCATTAAAAATACACTGAAGTAAAAATATCTCTGAAATGAGGATGTCATTTCTTCTCTAATCATCTATTGCCATTAAATTGGAACATTGGTTGAATTTCAAATAAAATAAGAGGTCTCTTAAATTTAACTGTCATATTATGTTATCCTATGTGATTTTATGAGATGTTATGTTAGCAAAGAATGAGAAAGCACTGAATATAATTCAGAGTACTATAAACTAGATAACGTGACTTGACAACTCAAATTTAATAAAAGGGAAAGTACTTACAGTAGTTTCATATTCGACATTGCCATCAAGTTGTACATCTAACAGAGAAGTTTAGTATGAAGGTTGGTAACAATACATGGCCAGGAAATGTGTAGATCAAATTTCAGAAAAGATTTAAGTTCTGTTGAATAGTTTTGAGATCCTTCTTTGTTTCTGAAAAATAACTCCTTTCTTTAAATGTTACAATGTAAAATATAGCAAGGAAACAAAAAAAGCAAGTTCAATTTCAACAATATTTTCACTAAACAATTTGAAACCAAGTCGTTACTCTTACACATTTCTTCTTGGCGAAGAGAGAAAGATCTCTGGCTTTGAATAGTATTTTACATGGCAAAAACCATCTCTAAAGGAAGATCCTTTTTAAGGCCGTGATATTATTTTATTTAAATCATCAATATTCTGGGCATGGCTTACTTCAAGAGAAGATTCATTCTTTGCTGAAACATAATTGCATTATCAGATATTAAGAAGAAACCATAAACCACAAAATGGAAATCAGCCCTCCAATGGTCATTTATACTCCAAAGATTATTTTAACATTTTTGTTGGTCAACCACAGAGCAGCATGCTAAGATGGGAAACCCAAATCTCAACATCACTCTAACCTGAATAAAATTTAAATATATGAACACTAAATTGAATAATCAATAACAGATTTTTAGTCAAAGGACCATTTCTTTGGTGGTAAATGGCATATAGGCAAATCCATCTCAGCAAACTCCATCTTCATTAGTGTCACAGCTTTGCAGGGTCTTTTAGAAGCAAGAAGATATTGTCATGTTTTCCAACACTCTATTGTTTTTCAGTCTCCATCAAAAATTTGCCATGACACTACCACTTTCTATTCATTGCCTATTCAGATTTGTAAATGGAATTTATTGCAAGCAATGTCATTTTACAGATTAAATTAATGCTATTATAAAGAGCTTAAAACTCAAAGATATTTATGAGTCATGCTGAGAAAGGATCTGTACTCAGTTATAATGATTAATAATAAGTCACCCAAGTTTGCATATTTTGAGCACAAAACAGATAACTATAATTCTAAAAGAAGAATGGAACAAGCACTGAGACACTAATGCATCCGTTGGATTAGCATGTTATTGGTGGGTTGAGTGAAATTTTGCTTTCAAAGTTGGTTAACTTGTGCATAGGCAAATTTGAAAGTGTAGGCAAACTGAATGTATGAGTATTTGAACATATATATCTGTTAGGAAATATATATATTTCCTAACCAATTTCACTTCTTGCAATATGACATTATTGGTTTCTGTTCCCACCATCAATAGGTGGACTCTATTTGTCTATTATCCTGTGAATGGGCTGGACATTGTAACCTGCTTTGGTAAATAGAATGTGGCTCTTCTAGTCTTTTTTTTTTTTTTTAAGATTTTATTTATTTATTTGAGACAGAGAGAGAGCACATGAGAGGGGGGAGGGTCAGAGGGAGAAGCAGACTCCCTGCCGAGCAGGGAGCCCGATGTGGGGCTTGATTCAGGGACTCCAGAATCATGACCTGAGCCAAAAGCAGTTGCTTAACCAACTGAGCCACACAGGCGCCCTCTTCTAGTCTTCATCTAAATGGTTCAGTATGCATGAGCCCAGGTGAGAGGACCTGAAGAATCAACTGGACAATCTATATGATTATGAGAAATCATAAATCTCTGTATTTATTATTTTTTTAAAATCTCTGTTGTTTACAATGGAATATTATGCAGCCATCAAAAGGAATGAGATCCTGCCATTTGCAATGACGTGGATGGAACTGGAGGGTGTTATGCTGAGTGAAATAAGTCAATCAGAGAAAGACGTGTATCATATGACCTCACTGATATGAGGAATTCTTAATCTCAGGAAACAAACTGAGTGTTGCTGGGGTGGTGGGGGTGGGAGGGATGGGGTGGCTGGGTGATAGACATTGGGTAGGGTATGTGCTATGGTGAGTGCTGTGAATTGTGCAAGACTGTTGGATCACAGATCTGTACTTCTGAAACAAATAATGCAACATAGGTTAAGAAAAAAGAAAAAGAAGAAGATAGCAGGAGGGGAAGAATGAAGGGGAGTAAGTCGGAGGGGGACATGAACCATGAGAGACGATGGACTCTGAAAAACAAACTGAGGGTTCTAGAGGGGAGGAGGGTAGGGGGATGGGTTAGCCTGGTGATGGGTATTAAACAGGGCACTTTCTGCGTGGAGCACTGGATGTTATGCACAAACAATGAATCATGGAACACTACATCAAAAACTAATGATGTAATGTATGGTGATTAACATAACAATAAAAAATTTAAAAAAATCTCTGTTGTTTAAGCCACCAAGTTTGGACACATTTATAAATGAACTAAGCAATATTGAAATTAAGGTAAAAATTGAAAGATAATTAGATATTATATCAAACTTCCACAAGGGTTCTGTTTCTGTTATTTATATGGGAAGTATAATACTCATAATTTAGGCACTCATAACTAGTTCGAATCTATCTTTTGCTAGTAATGGGGGCTGGAGAAACAGATAAAAAGTGTCTAAAATGTAAGCCATTATATTCATTGGAGTAAAACCTGAATAACTGGAAGTTCCAATCAAACTATAAGGAGAAAAATGACAACAAAGTAAACTAATATTAAGGATTTGTTTGACTTTGCAGGTAATTTTGAGTTATGTTTAAGAGTAGCTGGTTTCAAATATGAGGGGTTTTAAATTCACTGGCCAGATTTCCACTCTAGAGACTCTGATTCAATTAAATTGTGTAAGTAAGGTCTGAGTATCAGGATCTTTACTCAGGTAAAGAATATAGTCAGTCTAGGGGTGCCTGAGTTCCGTTGGTGGAACATGTGACTCTTGATCTTGGGGTTGTAAATTCAAGCTCCACCCTGGGTGTAGAGATTACTTAAAGTAAAATCTAAAAAAATAAAAAATAAAAAAAAGAGAACATAGTCTAAATTTCTAACCTGTATGTGTTATGTGTTTATAGAAATTATACACACACAGAAAAAGAAGGAATAATTACACACACACACACACACACACAGAAAGAATGAGAAAGAATTTACATATATACATCTATAGAAAAGAATTATACATGCAAATTATATATAAAGAAATTACATATATTATTTATATAATATGTAATAACAGTACAAGGTCACCATTATTACCATTAGTTCTATATCTATTATTTAAAGAAATGGTAACAATGGTGACCTTGTACTATTACTAGATCCTAAAACCTGAAATAATCTTGTTCATATTATTTTTTAAAGAAGACACACTATTAATTTTTTTAGAAATTTCTCAACAAAAAAAAAGCTTGAGAAATTTTAGGAATGTCTCTTGCTAGAGACTAGCCAAGCTGTTATCTGTATTATTCTATTTACTTAGAATTACTGTTAACCTTACAGGTTTACTAAGTTAATTTCTGAAATGGTTTACATGATAGATTTTTTTAAATTATGATTAAGATTCTTGAAATTTACGTAGTACTATTATTCCAAATAATCCAATTATAATCCCTACAATATCTCAGTAAGCAAAATACTTATCAAGTTTAATAATGATCACATAAGCAGAAAAATTGCCTTCCTATTAATAGATGTCACTGTAATATAAATATTCTATCCTTTGATGTTTTTACCTAATTGTGGTTTACTTACAAGCTATATAAATCCCAGGGTAATTTCCAAGACAGAGTTCTCTCTCTCTCTCACAAAATAATGGGCCTTTTTATTAGGCTTGGTGAAAGGTTGCACTAAGTAGATAAAGCTGAGGGTATTTGGACTAGTTTAAATATCTGTATATAAAATATACAAATTATATGCATGATAATTAAATAGAAAATTATTTCCTTTCTTATTTTTAGATTTAAATTTTTATTTGAACTTTATACAAAATTAATTCAAATGACAGAATCTCCTCATCCTATTCTGTAAATGTTCAAAATTAATTTCCACTCCGAAGATATTACACTTCATTTTTCCTAACTTGAAAAATCCTCACTTTTCAGATCATCCCCAAAAGAAGTGGTCAATAAATGCAAACCAATATATTATAAGTATTCACATATTTTCTAATGCTCTTCTCCCCCTCTTGATTTTCTCTGCAAAATTTGGTAAGCATTGCATGCATTTCCTTATTGTTTTTATATCTACCATAATGAAAAACATCAATTTTTTTTTCTGGTGATACCATATATTAATATGAACATGATGATTGATGAAATTCTGAAATTTATCAGGATTTTTTTCCAAGAGCCATAAATCGCTCCTAGAATTATAGCTCTGTTGCTCAAATACAGTTGAATAGAACAGTTTTGATGTACTATTTCCATGGTAATACATTTTGGAATTCTGATGGAGTTTTCTCCATAGAAAGGCTTTTTGGTCACTAAGTAGCAAGGATTGTGGCTGGCAAACTGTATTTTATCACAAGACAGAGGGGCCTTTATTCCAATTAACTGAGTGACCTGGGACAACCACTTCAGGCACCCAAGTACTGTCCTCTGTCAAAAAGGCAGAGAAGTAAAATACCTGCTATGAAATGCTGCAAATGGACTTTGTGAGAATGCACACATTTACATGTGAAGGGACGCATGTGTCCCGTGCCCTTCTGCGTCCTGATGCAAGGCAATGACATCTTATCCTGAACAAATGAATGAGAAAGTTCACTGTACTCTTGCCTGGAGAAGTGTTATTCAAATACTCTCAGAACTCAAAAAAAAAAAAAAAAGTTCTATTCTGTACTTTGGCATATAATTATATATGTTATAGTATTGTTACTATATATACAATATGTTTACAGAAATCAATAACATTGATATAATGATAACAAAACTAGGAACAACACATACATTTATCTTATCTTGTATAATAATAATAGTAAGTGCACATAAATATACTTAATAAATGTCAGGCATGGTCATCTAAATGCTTTTACTCATTAGGTCATTTAATCCTCCCAATAACCCTTATTTGGCACACTGGACAGAGAAAAATCAAAATGAGGTACAAAGGAATTAATAACTGGTCTAGATCTCACAGCTAAAATCTACAATGTGTCTCAGAGCTGGGATTTAAGCACAATAAGTCTAGCTCCCAGACTTTGTACTTTAAAACACTACATGAATTTGCTTCTTACATAGTGTAATTATCACAATACTACTGCAATTCAGCTTCTATTCAGGTAATGTATCTTGGTACTTGGGAGACATTTTTACACATAGTTATTATTCCATTGCAGAAGAATAAATTGTCAGAATAGTGCTCTTTTACTAAATCTGCTTGTCTTATAAAAATATCACTTAAGCTTAACACTGGGATTTTGATACCAGTTTAACTTTGATAATGGCAATATAAGTATTATTTCTTAAACATGCAAAGTGTAGAACTATTTCTATATCTAGAAAGTATTTCTGAATATTTCATATAAAATAACATCCTTTAATAATGTTCATGTACGTGCTCTTTCAATTACACCAGGGGTTTCATAGATGAAAGTAAGTTGCATGTCTGTTGCATTAGTCAGTTCTTTCCCAATGCTGACCAGTCAACATTGCCTTAAACATAAACGTGAATATAAAATTGTCTTAAATAATAGCAGCAAGCATGTATGTTGGTTAAAAAAAAATTAATCAGGTTGCTAGGTTTCAGAGGAGTGAGCATATATAGAGGATATTCTAGTAGTTGAAATAACTGATGATAATGTGGCAAAGGAAACTAAGATGGGACACTGAGAGCCTGCTACATGTAAGGTAAGCGCAGGTAGAGGAGGGTGGCATAGTCTAAGCCAAATGATAATAACAGCAAGATCAGCACAGGTGGTTAAAATTACAGTGACCTGAATTTTTCTCACTGGCTTCTAACTCAATGTGTGGAGTCCTTGGGCTCTTACTTGAAAATAGAAGTTGGGGAGAAGGAGCCAACAGGAAGAGAAAAAGTTAATAAAAGAGAAACCCTGGTAATCTGTGAATCTTCTAACTGGCTAGGAGGGTGGGAGAGGACATGTTCAGAGGAGACTTGCTGTGAGTAGTTAGGCAAAAGGCCAGTTATGGTGACTTTGTTTTGTTCATCTTCCAAATGAGCCCCAAAGGAAACCATACCCAAAGGAAACCTTAGGAAACCCTAAGACTTTCTTAGGGATAAGTGGAAGCTTATACCTAACATCTATTAATTAGAGTTAATCGGTTTTATACTTGGAGACTTAATAGAGAGAAAAATGCTTAGTCATTCTGCAAAAGTAAACTTTAGATGAGTCGTTTGTTTATATTTTTTAAATAGGAATATTTGCCTAAGGAGGCACTGCAATCATAGCATCATTTCTAGTAAATTTATCATTGCAAGTTTGGAGTTTGGATCGGGAATATCAAATGAACCCCCCCAAATCATTAATCTTATAATAAAGTTTTTGACATAACAAGATTGGAGAAAAACTTCTGTTTTCAGCCCACATTCAGTTCTCACTCTAAGGAAGGTAAAGTTTTTAACTTCTGTGGAGGGAAATAAAGGGGTAGTTGGGGATGGCCAGTACAGGTGGGTAAATAAACAACAGGCAACCCAGATTCAGGAAGAAATGGGCCCTAGAGCTCCAGTGTTCGATGCAGGTCTCTTCTGCTTATGCCTAGAAATATGGGCAATTAACAAGAAGACTCATGGAATCACCGACACTGTTGTGGAAACTCCAAGAACCCATAGAACCAAAAATCTGTTAATATTTAAATTGAGTCTGACAAGCACCACCAGGTGGCACCACACTGTGGTTGAGACTTGAAGGGATTTGAACTTCATCCACATTCAAAGGCGCTCTCAACTGTTGCACAGGATCATCCTAATAAT
The DNA here is from genome assembly GCF_037043125.1 of Eumetopias jubatus. Lineage (NCBI taxonomy): Eukaryota > Metazoa > Chordata > Mammalia > Carnivora > Otariidae > Eumetopias > Eumetopias jubatus. The sequence goes on along the minus strand of NW_028274809.1, from coordinate 83,436,457 downwards.
TATATTAAACCCATTTTAGACAATTGGGTATTTTAGTGTGGTTTCCTCTTGGTTTGGAGTCTAATCGTATATACCAAAGAGAATGAAGTCTAGGATTCCATAGTTTTACTACTTGGGTAGTCTATATCCTTGAGAGACAACGAGTTTTTAGCTAATCTAGGGAACCTACATAGGCTGCCAACATACTCTGGAAATGACATGAGGACTTACCCATTCAGTGAAAATGGATCAAGTTGTTTGGGCCAATAACCCTGCTACAGAGGAATTTTTAAAAACATATTGCCTCCCACCAATTTTTTAAATATCAGATATGTATAATATATATATAATATAGTCAAATAATATAATAATAATATAGTCAAAATATAGGAAAAAATGAGAACCTGGAAGACATTTGCTAATTTTTCAGAAAGAGCAAGGAGGGATTCTACTTTCAGTATAGAAAACTGATTTCTAAATAAACTAACATCTCACAGATAACAACTGTAATATCTAGGCAAAAGATGGGGATCTGGGAAGTAAAGAAAAGCAGGCTGACTTTGAAGAGGACCCAAAATCTAAGGAGGTTACTGGCCTGGGTGAATTTCCTGTTTGGGGGCTTTATACTGAAGGAGGGTAGCTGCAGTGGTGCCCAAGCCCCAGTAGGGTGCCTTTCATTGTTCTGGCCAGAAGAACAGGGAATGAGTGTGCCAGTCTGGATAGAATTTGAGAAGGTTGAGTGAGAGATCCAAAAATAGAGAAAAGACTCAAAAGTTTCTGCATATAAATTCTGTTCATGTTTCTGGCTCACCTTTGAAACATGTATTAATGAGGTAAACTGAAAACACTCTGGGCTAAAATTGAAATACAGTAAGGAGAAGGAAGACTACAGTAGACACACCTGTTCAAAAGTGTGGGGGAATGGGAAACAAGCAGCAGCCGGGGATCTCGAGTTATTCTGAATCTGATCGAGCGTCTGGTGATGGGCGTGTGGTGACCCTTGATCCGCAGAAAGAAGAGCGGCGTGCAGGGTGAGCAGAGGGAGGGCAAGCAGAAACCTGACGGAGCATTTACCCCTGTGTGAAATTCCCTCTTAACGGTGATGCCTTTCAAAGAGCAATGGTCCAGGAGCGGTGTCAGGCCACATTTTGCTACCAGTCTACAGGGAGATAAATGCAGGAATCAGAATAAATATTTAGAAAAGTTTACAGTGCTTTGATCACTCAAGTGAGTGACCAGTGCAGCGCTGGTGTCAGATAGCATGATGGACCGTGGGCACTATCAAAGTTGTGTGACAAATTGCATGTGCTTTCAAGCACAGGTGAAACATGACACAGCATATGTTACCTAAGTTTAGGGACCCAATGTATTGTAGCTTTTAGTTTACACAATCATTTAAAATTTTCCTCAAGCTTTTGAAAAAATTTACAGTTTAGTATTATCAGCTGCATTAAGGAAGGAAACATTGTATTATTCATTTTTAACCCTAATTTGCATTTGATGGAACAAGCTTCAACTCTGTGAATGCAGCAACAGAAATAAACCCAATGATGACAATAAAAATGATTCTGAAGAAATGGGGATCAAATGAGTTCATACTAGTTTTACTTAAAAGTATGACCTCTCATAGATTTACCATAATTGATGGTAAGTTGCTGAAACAACACTGTATTATTTGTGGAAATGTAATAGCTAATGAAGCAATTAAACTTTCAAAACTTACATGGCATTAACATAAAAAGCATAAAGATTTAAGTTGAAAAATCAAAGAACTATTTGAAAGACAGATTATTAACTTAAAAAGTCAACAGAAGCAGATGTTCAATAATTTTACATGTAAACATGAGTGCATTGCAGGCTTCTTATAAAGTAGCACTTTGGGTTGCTAAGACTGAGAAAAACATAAACAATTGCAAAAGCATTAATGAAGTACTGCAGTAAATGTGTTTGCCTGGAAGAGTTCGACGACTGCTGCAAAGAAGGTAATGCAAGTGCCATTTTTCGATGGCACACCGTGTTTGAACCTGTGCGAGTAATGAGGACTAATGTTAGCAAAGTATTTTTCACTGTAGCTTGATAGATGCCACGAATATTGCGAAACGGTATTTCTTTTAATATACGGACAATTTAATTCTGACGATTTTATGATGGAAGATCTCTCTCTCTCTCTTTTGCTTAATGATTATTATTTTTTTTAACAAACGCAACTACCTCTGCACTATATAAAACTGCCTCTTTGCATTGCCGACAAATGTAGTTGAGAAGGGAAAAGCTGGGTATAAGGATATTCTAATGGAGCAGCTGCAATGGCAGAAAAACATTTTGAAGTAGTTTATCCTAATTAAGGAGCTTGTGCCAGAATGTAAAGCAGCACAATGCTTCCTTCATCGAAAACCTTATGTTAAAAAAAGTAGTCATTTAAATTAAACAGTGTGTTTAGTGATATAATAAAATTATAAATTGTGTAAAGGTTAATGGGTTAAATTTGATAGTTTTCATTTAAGTATCATTAAATGATAAAACACAAAGTGATTATAAATAATTAGAAGAGCAGCCTGAGCTAATACGTTTATTGAAGTTAGAGGGTCTATCAAGAACCTTTGCACTAAGAAAACATCTCATGGTGTTTTTGTCAGGTAAGGATTCAGTTTAATTCCAACTGTGAACCAGATGTGAACAAAGCAGCCATATTTGTTTATTTGGCTGAAATACTGGTCATTTTTAATAATCCTATGGCTTTTGTGAGAATGAAATGCAACATTTTTTCCAATGGAAGAAAAAGTCAAAGGAAAAAAAGAAAAGTGAGAAGTTGGAGGGTTTCAACAGATTGTAATGACACGTTCCAACATTTAACTGGTTTTCTTTTTTTTTTTTAAGATTTTATTTATTTATTCATGAGAGACAAAGAGAGAGAGAGAGAGGCAGAGGGAGAAGCAGGCTCTCAGGGAGCAGGGAGCCTGATGCGGGACTCGATCCCAGGACCCTGGGATCATGACCTAAGGCGAAGGCAGACGCTTAACCATCTGAGCCACCCAGGCGCCCCATTTAACTGGTTTTCAAGAGGTAGATGATGATTCTGTTATTATACATTTGCCAGATTTAACATGGAGCATTGTATAAATTTTGTAGACTATCTTGAGTTTTTTCCGTCCAGAATATCTGTTCGTAGGAAATTCATGGATCTAGAATCCCTTTATTTCATTAAACAATAATATCAACTAAACCATAACTCTACAACATAAATTATTAGAATTGCTACTAATGAAGGATTGAAGCACACAACATAACTTGCTTCATTTTTAATAATCATGAAAAATGAATATCCTTAGCTTGCTGAAATTATTTTAAAATCTCTTTTTCCCATAACAGAGCTTCTGGGAGAGGAAGCTCAGTGTAAGACTGGTTTCCGTACACTGAGTGCTATTAAAACAAAACAGAGAAATATTTTAGCTATGCATTATCCCCTATGAGTAGCACTTTGCCATCAATCCAACCTATTTTGGAGAAGTTAATAAGCAAAAAGTGAATTTATTTGTCATGTTAAAACTTTCGGTATTGGTGGACGAGTGTTTACCCAGGGTTACCTATTAGCATCTAAAAGGGGGAGTCACTGTTTTTTTCCCAAGAGGTTTCCTCGTCAAAGGGAAACTAGCAGTTGTGAAATTATAATTCGCAATATCATTACTTATATGTACAGTTGATAAACTGTAGATGGTTTTGTCATTTCTTTCCTGTAGTATTTCTCTTCTGATTATATTTGTTAAAATTCATTTTAGTGCCATTAAACCAAAAAACTTTTTAGAGAATTTAAACAAAGTGTCTCTAAAAATGCTATTCTAAGAAGCTAGAGTAATTAGTAGAATTTGGAAATTTGTAAGGGTGAAATATTTGAATCAAAATATATTTAAAAAGTAAAAGATGTCAGCATAAATGATCAATGTGATGAAATAAAGTTTAGACAAAAATAAAGACACTGTGTAACAATAACTTCAAGTGCAAGGAAGAATGGCCTTGAAGTCAGAAATTGGAAAGTGATTCTGAAGGAGAATTTAAGTCATGATTTCCTACCAAGAAACAGTGAGACCCCTGCCTGGTGAGTCTGAGGTAAGGGAGTTAAAGCTTAAGCTCTGTTCCCTCACTTTCTCACTTTAGATCTGAGATGAGTAGACCTGTTTGCTCCTAGCCATCCCATAAAGTGGAGACAAAGACTCTGTCTTTGTGGAGTGAGGTTTCAGTTTTACAGCAGAGCCTATGACTATGTCATTCATAAGGTATACACTTCTGCCTCAGTTAGAACAAAAGTTGATATTTTGCTGTCCATGTGCTTGGCTTTTTTGTCCAATGTAATTTATTTTTATTTTTTTAAGACATTATTTATCTATTTGAGAGAGAGCACAAGCAGGGGAGAGGGGCAGAGGGAGAGGCAGAAGCAGGCTCCCTACATCAGGGAGCCCAATGCGGAGCTCGATCCCAGGACCCTGGGATCATGACCTGAGCCGAAGGCAGATGCTTAACCCACTGAACCACCCAGACACCCCTTGTCCAATGTAATTTTGAACAGAAATCTAGCAAGCAGCATTTGTCATTGTCAGGTCCTAATGCCTACTAAGTGAGACATTTTTTCTAATTATAACATGAAAAGCTGAGGGGGGATACCTTTCGTCAAAGTAGTAATTTATTATTTGTCTTGTATGGATATATTATAGTCCTCTCTCTCTCTCATCTATCCCTCTCATCTATCTGTCATCCATCCATCCATTCATCCATCCATCCAATATCACAGTCTTTGGACTGGTATCCATGCATCAAGAGTTATATCATAAATATTTTGATTACAATAGCATCCATATTTTATATCAGAAGCAATATCATGTTTTGCAATTTATCCTGTTGTGAAATACAATATGCCTGTTACTCTGATACCCAAAATATTCTTGTGTCACATGCAAAATTCTTCTGTACTTAACAGCTACCACAGGGATGGGCATATAGAGGGGAAAATAATGCTGTCCTCTCAGCTATTTCAGCATAGACTTTTAAATACAGACTTTTCATACTCTGCTCCATTCACAGGAGTTCTTGTCAACTTGCATTATATGTGAATAACACAAAGACTTAAAGACATTCCCTCTGGTTAAATAAGAAAACCTAACAGTTCTCCAAGCATGCAGGATTAATCACACATAATAATTATACAAAGTGATAACACGCTTATTATAAAAGCATATACACACCATTAAACAAACAGTGGCAGAAACATCTAGGAAGAAGGAAAATAAACATTAATCGCTGATGATAAGGGAGATGGAAAAGACACCTAAAAATATAAATTCCCATTTCCACTGGTAAAATAGTTGGGGTCTAAGGATTTCAAATTCTGGTTCTTCTATGTCTCTGCTGGCCCCTCTTGTCAATGAATCACATGCAGGGAAACACTTGGCTTTGACAGTCCACTGTTACCCTGGCACACAGAGCAGATTACTAAGCATCTTGTCTTTCATTTTCAATTTTATGCTTTTAAACACTTCTTTGATGCCAAAGGAGTCGAGTGAAACTGCAATCCAGAGGAGGAATTTTTAACAACAGAAAATAAATTTAGATGAACAGACCATTTTAATAGGGTGCTTCTGTTTCCAAAAGCTGCTTCCACTGTATCAGAAAGTGTGACGGGTAAGGGATTTCTCTGGTTAACCTACAAGTTATGCTAAAGGAAGCACCCTTCTTAAAGCTGATTTTGTTATTTAAAGTACCAAAACCAAAGCAATGGGGCAAGGAAAGTTTTGGTTTTCACCAATTCTGTTTCTCTGAAATGAGTCTCACAATCACTTTATGGTTTACATTGTCCCTCATATTCATGAAATGATGGTCTGTGTATTCCTTTTGCATCCCTAGGTTTTCTTTGAGTGCTGGCAAAATCACTTCTCCGTTCCTCCTATTTAGAAAGTAAACATATTTACGTATTGCCGGTGTCTAGCATGGCCTCTTGCATATTTCTCCAGACGATGGGTGGGTGGATACGGCTGGAACTGTTCACTCTCTGCTTCACTGACATTTCTGGTAGGAAGAGAGAGATAGCTAGAAGGTGTAGTCATATCTTATTAATCCTGTTTAACTGAGGGACAAGCTGTGCCCCTGTGTGCACTCAGGAACGTCAGTGCCTGTAAGACAGGCTCTCTCTACCAATATACACAGACACATACTCTGAGAGCTCCAATATTTTGAGAAGGAAATCCAATTACATGCAATAATCACGCCATCCTATGTGACACTTACTCCATCACATTCAAACTTTTAGAATCCAGTAAAAGCTGGAAACCGAGAACTTTAGGTTATAAACTTACAGCTCTACTGTGACTAGCTCTATGGTTTGGACCATGCTAATTACCCACACTAAGTCTGTTTTCTTCCTCATAAAATGAAGAAGACATGTAGATAATGCATTTAAGTGATTCAAGTGAGATGCATGACAAAGGGTGTGGGAATTTTGGTAAGTGTTGAGCTCAAGGCCAGCGGCAGACTGTGCAAACTCATTTTTTTTTAAATGAGTCAATTAGCTGAACAACACACATTTTGATTTGGATTTAACTTGGGAGATCTTAGTTTGCAAGTTGTGCCTTTTAAGCCCTTCCCAAGGCAAGCTCCCTTGATTTTACAAAAGTCCTCTACATCGATATTCAAACTAACTTAGTACTATGAAACCAAAAGCAGACATGACTTATAGAAGAAAGGTAACAGAGATCAGAAAGGTTATTTGTGTCATTTTCTTTTGGCTGCAAAGCCTGAATAAAAATTGTGTCTTTCCAAACTTCTTAGTAAACAATATCATAAACAGAATCTATCAATATGGAATCTCCCTATTAGCGGCACACACAGTAGGCCATCAAAAGTGTGCCATCGTGTTGGTTGATAAACCTCATTAGCAACTGCCCTTTCTCTGCATTGACATTTTACTCTCCGTCTACTTCTTGGCTCTGTATGTGGAGATCATTAAATGTATAAGAGGCTCGGATAGCTATATTTTACCTTCTTGGCAAATATTTACATGTCATGGGTAAGGTCTTGCAGGGGAGTTGTGATTAGTTGCCAAGGAATATCAAGAATCAAATGCAACTGTTAGTATTTAAAGGTTTTTCTGTTTATTTCTGCAACTGCAGAGGATTAACAATGTCAGTTCAAAGTAAACTCAAGCATAGATATAATTTTAAAAGATGGTAGTCCTTTAAAATTGTGCATTGTCCAAAACACGTGGCATAGTGTTAGGTTTTCAGCCAGCTCTGTGGGGTTAATAGTGCCATGTGTGAAGAATCAAGCAACTGCCTTGCCCTCTGGCCACTTTGAAACTAATTAGAAACTTCCATTAAAGAGCTTAAAAATGGAACGAAGACTTACAAGTGAAGAAAATAAGCCTAAACAGAACAAATGCAATCACAGTTGTAAAGGGAACAAATTCTGAGTTTCATATTTGGAATGAACAGGAAACGCAAACAACTGGAATTTGAGAGAACAGTAAAAGCCCAGAAAGGGGAATGCAAGAAAGCATTATCATGAATAGGCACTGGTATCAGCAAACAATAGAAATCTGTTAGGTACTAAAACAACTAGCTCTGCAAGTATGATGAATTTTTTGAGAACCTGAAATGGAAAACTAAAGATAGGAATTATGATGCTATATATTGGAAAACCAGACTTTATAGGACCATCAGCCTGCCAATCACTAATAGTCACTGCCTTGTCAGCTATGAAACAGGCGGAAAGGCTTCAAAGTTTTCACTTTTTTTTTCTTTAACAGAGCACAGGGAACTTTCATAAACTAGCAATAAAGTTAAAGACTAAACTATTCCAGGAGAGAAAACAGAAAGAGACTTTGGCAAAATTTTCTCTATCACATGCCCCTTTTGGTAGGTAATGTATTATTTCAATGGAATATAATATGAAGAGTAATTACCATCACGGAGGTATAACATCAAATACCTTGCTTTACAGCAAAGAAAAACACTGAGGTTCAGTGTATAAAAATGTGCAGGTGATGTGTAAGTTTGAGGAAGAAAGTCTCTGTCTTATAAAACACTAGAAATCATGCTATGAGAAAGGGATATCTCACTTACAATAAGGTAATTTTCTTACCTGTCACATGATTTCAAAAAGTGCTTTGGGTTTAGGACTCATGGACCATTGAAAAGTATGACAAGAAAGGGCCAGTTAAATCAATAAAAAAGTTCACACCTGAATCACGACTCCTTCATTAGGAGGAGTCAATTGGCATTCAACAATATACCTAGAAGTTTGATTCCATGTTAAATAGAATTTTGAAAACTGAGACTACATACAATCTCGTTATTATGCATAATGGCACAATTATGTATAATTACATATACTCTGAGCAGAGAGTATCTTTATTTTTCACCCTGAAGTATGCTATTTTGAATGGAAACTTGTGCATCAGGGATGAGACAGAAATAAGTCCTTTCAGGGCATTGCAAATGGCAAAAAAAAAAAAAAAAAAAAAAAACCTAATATATATTAGATTTCAAGAAGAAAGCTCATATAGTTATAATGAACATCTTAAAAAGCATGACTATGGTGAGCGCTGTGAATTGTGCAAGACTGTTGAATCACAGATCTGTACTTCTGAAACAAATAACGCAACATATTTTAAGAAAAAAGAAAAAGAAGATAGCAGGAGAGGAAGAATGAAGGGGAGTAAGTCAGAGGGGGAGACGAACCATGAGAGATGATGGACTCTGAAAAACAAACTGAGGGTTCTAGAGGGGAGGAGGGTGGGGGGATGGGTTAGCCTGGTGATGGGTATTAAAGAGGGCACATTCTGCATGGAGCACTGGGTGTTATGCACAAACAATGAATCATGGAACACTACATCAAAAACTAATGATGTAATATCTGGTGATTAACATAACAATAAAAATTTTAAAAAAGCATGAAGCTATTGTTTTCTGGACATAGTATGAGTATTTTTAACTTGAGGATGAACTATCACTATTACTTAGGACATTATGGTACAAGTGACAATCAGTGTTCCTTTTTTAAAATTTACCATCACTTAGTGATAATCTTTACCCACTGGGAAAAATAAATTATGTACTATTGAAAATGTAACTGCAGAATATGTCATCCAGTACTAAATGGAACTATACTGTGTTCATTCTTTGCTATCTTCTGGGCTTTACCGCTCTCAAAGTTGTCCATTGAATAAAAGTATTTTACTAATCAGTTTAACTACAAAAATTTAGCTAAGAAAATACAAGGTGTCTCAATACAGGCATTTTCATGTCAATTACAGATCAATTGTGATTTTTATCAATGTTGTCTTCCATCACCTAATCTTGAAAATGTGAATGATATGCTGCTTGATTTAGTATTTATTATGCATTGAAAGTAGTCTCTGGTGAAAACTCCATGCTTCACCCAAATGTCTGTTCTCTTACTATTTACCCCGTTCTCACTTTGATCCAGACTCACTGGCCTCGTTAACACTTTTTAGACCTGCCACCTCTAAGCATTTACTCTAGCTGTTCACTTTGCCTGGAACACTTTCTCCAGATACCCACTTGCCTAAACTTTACTTCCTTCAAGGTTTGCTTATATCTTACCTTCTCAGTGAGGACTTCCATGAAACCCTCCTCTCATTATTCCTACCCCGTTCTGTTTTATAACACTTATCACTTTCTAATGTACCAAATAATCTATTTATTGGTTACATATGTCTTCCCCCTTTAAGATAAGTTCCTCAAGGACTGGAAATTTTGTCTGCTATATTCTGTGGACCTGATGTATTCAAGTATCTAGAATGCTTCTAAGCAAATAATAGATGTTCAATAAATATTTTTCTTGATTTAACTGATTAGTTACTGAAGAGTTATGAGTTAAAGTTGCCTTGTTAAATAAACAAACTTAGTGATAAAGGAAACCAACCGGATGTGGACACTGACTAATAGCCTAAGCTGTCAACAGGCCAGATGTAGATACTTTCATGAAGGAGTGAAAACTAAATAATCTGGCTCCTGATATCCTGATATTGAATAATTAATACTATTTATAACAAGTCTATGATACTACATCATGCTTTATTTTGATCAGTTTACATCATGATAAACTCTTTTTTTAATTTGGATAAAATTGGCAGGTTTTTTTTTTTCCCAAAAGTCCATTACATGCTTCACATATGCTAAATTGTTGAGAAATCTTAATATACTGTATATAAGAAAAAAAACCTAAAAGATGATGTTTGAGAGCAAATGTTTAGACCAGATTGTGGACAGAAGTGCTTTCAAATAATCAGGAAGAATTAATGAGAACCCCCGGTATCAGAGGTAACACCAAGGAGATGACTGAAAAGGGAAAAGAGTTAACAGATATTTCCCAAACACCTAGTCTACCTTGCACATTGAGATGTCATCCTATAAAATTTTGAGTAAATTTGTGATTCTTTGGACTTCTTTTTCCTCAATCCTATTTATAATACAGGGTTATCCAAAGTTAACACGGATGAACTCTTAAGAGATAAAATGGAAAATATTAGCAATGAAAGACTATATACATGTGAAAAGAAAGATACCAATACCAACATAGATGTAGATATCAATAAAATCATTTCATTTTTACTCAACTCAGAATCTGGCAATGTTTTGTGGGAACAAACCAAGCAGAACTCTACTGCTAAAAGATACAGCTGACCTAATCCTGAGCCTACTCCTATTAACCTCTCAACATGGATTCAATGGTTAGACAACTATTACCTTGCAAAGACAAACATAACCATTGTAAAACACTAGCACGCAGGGTAGATTATGAGAGTGGAGGTAAACATGGTTTGGGGTCTCAAGAAGTACATGGAAGAAAGAACTGGGAGATAAACGAGATAACCATAGAACGTGCCTGATAAATAAACGATGTGAGAGGCCTTAGAAAAATACAGGGCAACCTGAACCTCTGTTCCAAGAAGACCAGGCTTACCTGAAAGACATATGGGGACTTAAGGCTCCAAATTGAAAGCCTAAATTGGCAAGGAAGTTTGTGAAGTGAGCTACGCCTGTCCTGAGACTCATGGCTCCGCACAATGAGAAGAAACGGGATTGGTTTACGTTCCCTGACTTCCAGATTTTCTCAGTCTCAATTTATTATTCTCTCCTAAGTTCACTACTCTCTTCTTTCTGTCCTTTAAAGAGGAGAGACAATAACAAGCCTGCTAGCACATAGTGAGTAAACTGCTTATAAAGAAATAGGCCCACTCTTGTCGGTCTGTACGGGGATTAGCTGTTTAACAGAGCTGCTTTTCTAGTAGTTTGGGCGTAGATAACAGTTAATTTGCACGACTGTTGACTGAGATGACAAGTCCTTATGTTAGATTAAAAAATGATTGATTTTTTAAATCGGAACAAGAAATAAACAATTATACATTCCTGCCATGTGGTTGGCACCATCCTCTTCTCTTTGAAAGGCTATCTCATTTCATCCTCTCAGCGAACGTGTGTGGGAATTTTGTTAAAAGCAATTACAGATGAGGCAACGGAGTCTCAAAGTTCCAATCATTTTCCTAAAGTATGTAAAAGCTTTCATAAATTATGGTATAATGCCAATTCATTTTCATTTTCCCCTGAAACCCTGTTAAAGGACACAAAGTCTCTTTTAAAGGTTTTACTTGACTTAGGTTGTATGGACCCAAGAATTTTTCACAAATCCACAAAAGAAGAGTTTCTTTCTCATCCTTCATTTTTGGTTCATGTGTCACTTTCTCAGGCAGGCCTTCCCTGGTCGTCAAGACTGGGGTAGCTGACATGTTTTATACTCTCAAAGTACCTGTACTTTTCCTTTGTAGGATAGGTATACCACTTTAGTAATTATATAATCAAGTGTGTAACGGCTTAGTTATCTACCTTCTCACACCACACAGCTTCATGGGGTCAAAGACTGTGCTTATTTTATTTCATTAATTTATTCCCAGCATTTGCTAGAAGCCAATCAAGCAAGAAGGAAGGAAGGAAGGAAGGAAGGAAGGAAGGAAGGAAGGAAGGAAGCAGGGAGGGAGGGAGGGAGGGAAGGAGGGAAGGAAGGAAGGAAGAAAGGAAGAAAGGAAGGAAGGAAGGAAGGAAGGAAGGAAAAGGAAAGAAGGAAAGAAGCCTCTGCTGGAAACATCAGGACTATATTCTAGTCTAACCAACAAAGATTATCTGGGGAACTGTAGGTTGTCCCCTTGTCATCAGCAAACTTATCTGATACACAATAGCTTCTCTCTTCAGTGATCCATCAGAGTTCATGGTCCTCATGATATTCTTATGTTCTAAAGAAACAAGATCAGTATGCATGGCATATGAATCTAATTCACTCAAATGTTCTAAGTCTTATTTTTCCTCCAGTTTCCTATAAATTCTAATTTAGATTTCTAAGTTGGATATCAGAGAAGAAAAAAAGAGAAAACACATTTAAAATTGAATTCTGTGTGTGTGTGCATGTATATGTTTGTGTGTGTACGTGATTATATCTTACTTCTCATTTCCACCGTATTGTATAGAATAGTAGTTAAAAGATGCAGAGTCTAAAATTAAACTACCTGGGTTCAAATTATAGTACCATTATTTACAAACTGTATTACCTTGGGCAAGCTACTTAAGTTCTTTTTTTCTTTAAACTCAGTTTTCTTTAATTTTATCAGTTAAGCTGGGATAATATTACACACCTTCAAATAACATGAGTTAATGTCTGTTAAGTCCATAGACCATCGCCTGGAATACTATAACTGCTCGGTAAGCCCTGACTATTGTAGTGATTATTTCAAAGAAAAAAAAAACTAGAAATAGAATATGTGATGATTTGGAGAAATCCAAAACAGTTTAGCTCCAAAGAATGTAAAAATACCCTGATATCATCTTCCAATATGCAGGTAAAAATATTTGACTTCTAAATTGAATTACTGTGTGGAATTCAGAGACAAAGTAGGACCAGGAATAAAAATAAATCTCAATATGTTAGAAATGCCTTTTTCTTCCCTTTCCCTCTTTCAAAACTCATCTCAAAACTACCAGGAGAACAAGAAAGAAGACTGAAAACTTGAATTTGTCTAAGCTAACAGATATTTTTTACCATTTAACCCACAATATCTTATGACAGAGAGAGTGGAAAATAGTAAATGCCTTAGCAGAGTAGGAGAAAGTCAAATCTAAGAGTTGCAAAGGGGGTCCACATAGGATAGTTTTCTCAGTTTATAGATTTCTAGAAATTCTTTGGAATTGATGGGGGGATTAGTCTGGATCTGAAAACTGAAACAGATTAAGCTCAGGATAAGCATCAATTAGACTAAATTTCTCCCATTGAATTATCTTAGCACCAATATTGAAAATCAACTGCGCATCTGTGTATAGAATGTATATTGTTTCATTGACCTATATGTCTATTCATGTCAATACCACATTCTCTTGATTATTGTAAACTTATAATACATCCTGAAATCAAGTATTCTAATATCTACAATTCTGTTTTTCTTCCCCCAAAGTTAATGTAATTATGTTGCCTATGCTAGATCCTTTGCCTTTTAGAATCACCTTATCAATGTTTACCAAAAAAAAAAGAGAGAGAGAGAAAGACTGATGGGAAATGATTGGGATTATGTTGAAAGTATGGAAAAAATACATATATAGATTAATTAAATCTATAGATCATTTATATCTTAATAATGGTGATTCTTCTGATATGTAAGCCTGGTATCTTTCTCTATTTAGGCTTCATTTAATTTCTCCTAGAGACCTTATATAATATTCTGAGTATAGGTACAGAGGCTCTGCTTCTCCCTCTGTCCCTTCCCACTGCTCATGCTCACGCTCTCTCTCAAATAAATAAAATCTTAAGAAAAACTTTAAAAATATAATAAATTTTTAAATGAACTTGAACAGGGGCTGAATTTTGTCAAATGCCTTTTCCACACCTATTGAGATAATCACATTCTTTTCTTTTTTAATTTATTCTATTAAAAAAGTAATTCATTTGATTTTGAATTTTAAAATCTACGTTGGATTCCTGAAATAAACCCATACATTTTAAATTTTACATTGTTGGTCACTGAATTTCACTGTATTTTTAAAAATAGTATTCATTTTTGTGAAGAAAAGTTTACAGGTAAGTTCTTAGAGGTAACAAGTAAGTTCTTGGAGTATGTTCGATCCTTTTGAGATTTTATTTTAAGTTTTTGGGCAAGTCACAGAAGCCTTTGGTCCATGGCTAATTTTGCCCCACTACTAAGGTGATATTCTGAGGATTCTACTTGTCGCATTTGTTACAAAATTTTTGCCATGTTGATTTGTGGGATCATGACCTATTTTTCAACAAGAGTCTCTCTACTCCATTCTGGTGGTTCTTTTTCTATAGATTCCTCTCATACAGGTATATTCAGCCAAAGACAAAAGGGGACCCTTCTGTGAAACATGATGATTTGACAAGTTCAGTAGCTTTGATCAGAACAAAACAGCATAAGGAGTCAGACAAAAAGTGCCTCATATTTGGATAGGAGATACATAAAATTCCCACCTCCAGGTACAATTTCCCTGTTCTTATCCAAAGGCCATGATACCAGATGAAGACTGAGAATCAACTTGCATTTGAAGTCATTATCAATAGTGTATTTTTCCTTCATTAGGAACCTAAACAATATTTATTTCTGACCCAATAATTATTTAGATTTGATTTCTTAAGTTAGTAAATTATTATGTTTAAATATCTTGATGGAACTGTACTAAAAACTGCTTTTTGTATATGAATAGTTTTTTCATAATATTTAAGAAAAAAATTTTCTTCTTTCCTAGTAGGAGATGTGAAATAATACAGTGAATTACTCAACATATGCTAAATAATTCTGATAACACAAACTGACATTTATTGAGCTCTTACTATGTGCCAAGAACTTTACACATTATTGTTTTGTGATGGAAAGAATCTTGGAGTTGATGCAAAGTACTTGGTTTTATTTCTCAGCTTTGTCAATTTCTATGTGTCAATGGGAAAACCCACACAAGTCTTCCAACCCTTTGTTTACTTATCTATAAAGTGGGGGAAAATGACACCCAAAGAATCTGACAAGAAACAAGATGTGAAAACCCTTCTAAAACCCTGATACAATATTATCTTTGAAGACTTGCCATCATGGCATTTGCATATTCCCTTTGATACTCACATTATATGCAATATTTTTATTTCATGACGTATTTTGTTATATATGTATATATATACACACATATGTGTACAAACATATTTGTGTGTGAGAATATATGTATATGTACACACACACACACACACACACGCAAATGCATATTCATATACACATATACCCCCAACTAGTTTTTAAAAATAGAAAACAATGGCCAGTCTCTTCTCTATGACTAACCTATATGCAAAATCCCATTTTTATATATACACATTCCTGCACATTTTATTATCCATAATTGTACCAGAGTTTCCTAATTCAATAAATGGGAGATTAGATCTCACTTTAATGGGACACAGTAATAATTTGTCCTTTTTTCACTTATTAGTTTTGTCTTGTTCTGGTCTTCAAAATTCATACAAAAAACATAGTTTATCTGAACTACAAAGAATTCACAGTTTTTCAAACATTTCTTGAGTGCCAACAGTAAAGCAACAATCTCTTGTGTTGCTTGAAAAATTACCTTAAATTCCAAGATCAACCCCCATGAGTTTAATTTTATCAAAGAATAGATGTCTTGTCAAATACAGTACCAACCAACATAATCAGTAGCTTTCAAAGTATGCTTGACATTGAGAAGGACTGAAAAACAACATAGGAGTCAGAGAAACAGACATCGATGGCCTGTCAAAATTTTGTAGACATCATGCTATTATCAAGGCACATCAGGATAAAATAAAATGACCTAGCTGACCACAGGCTTACAAATGTCTTGGGAAGGAAAGAAAAACGGTGAATCAAAAGGTAGCTTTGTTGCATGTCCCCCCAGGCCTTCTTATTGACAGGAATGACAATGGTCCCAAGATGCACCATTATCTATGACCAGCAAGCAGACATCAAATGCTCCTGAGCTGTATCTGTCAGAATAGAAAATTCTGCTCAAAACAGACAGGGCTTGTTACATTTTGTTCAGCTAAGGTTTGTCAAAAGCCAGGGTCACTCGCATGTGCCCTGCCCTGAAGGGGAATTGTAAAATGAGAGAAGTACAGGATTCTTCAATGTTTCTTCTGCAAGGAGACTTTGAGTCTGCTTGACCAAAATGTTTTGAAAGTCAAGTCATGACTCAAAGGAAGTGGAAAACAAAGTTAATAGTCTGTCATTTTACTACTTAGGAATGAGGCTCACATGCTAAAGAGGCCGAGTTTAAAAAGATTTCTACATTTACAGAATTTTTGTGCTAAGTGTGATTTGTTATTTCAAACTCAAAAGGGAAAATACTACTCTTACTGAAATTAGAGAGAACAAGTTAATGTGTTTTGGCCAAGCATTTTATGCCACAGCATTATGGAGCTTATTATAGTCTGAAATATTTACACTGGTAAGAGATTCCTCTAATTTGCTTCTTTTTGACTAAGGAGAGATTTTATATACAAATGTCCAGCCTCTGACACTTAAGTAAACTCACTAACTTGGGGAAACATCTGTTAACCACTCATAAGAAAATTTCAAGTTGAGAGTATTTCTTTGATTTCTTAAAAAAATTAACACAAACCTTTCTCCTCTTCTCATAAATTTGAAAGTGAACATATAGCCACCACAAAGAGTGTGAACAGAGATAATTTTCCTTTCCTCCCCTATCTTACCTTTGTCTTTCCTTACCTTCTCAACTCCTTCTTTCCCTTCCCTTCTCCCTTTATATTTTTACTTCTTAATTTATAGTTTCACAATTTTCCTAGGTCCAGAAACAAATTCAACTTTGGTCAAACTTGTGGTCTTGTTAAAGAGTATTATCACATGTTGTAATTCCTATCTTATGTAAATCTTTAAAAAAAAAGTTTTCAAACTGGTGGCCACAATTATTTTGTTTTGTCTATATGATCTTTTCTAAAAGTCTTAATTATTTGCCATTTTTAAAGATTGGGATATTTCACACAATAACTTTAATTTCCACATTTCTAGAAAACCAGGGGATGGCAGTAATTTGGCAGTGCTGAGCTTGAATTTCTGCATAGAAATATTCTTCCATAATGCATGGAGTAAGGAACATGGCTAGACAGCCTGTGATCTCCAGGTATCATAGTTCCACTAGGTTTACTTCTCTCACTTATTCACAGAGATTTGAGTTCTGATCAAATTCAGTTAATGAATTGAACTTATCAGCTAATTTTTATATTCTAAATGACTGTACAATTCTATTTAGAAACTTAGAGGTCAGAATATAATTCTCTAATTGTTGAATAAGGGGAAATTCTCTCTCCATCACTAGACTGTTAGCTTTGCCAGGAGATAGACCATATTTTAGACATTGCTTCTCATTCATGTTCATGCAATAGAGCCCAATCTAGTATTTAATCAATGCTTATGGCAGAAAGAGAAGGAAGGAAGGAAGGAAGGAAGGAAGGAAGGAAGGAAGGAAGGAAGGAAGGAAGGAAGGAAGGAAGAGAGGGAGAGAGACAGAGAAAGAAAGAAAGAAAGAAAGAAAGAAAGAAAGAAAGAAAGAAAGAAAGAAAGAAAGAAAGAAAGAAAGAAAGAAAGAAAGAAAGAAAGAAAGAAAGAAAGAAAGAAAGAAAGAAAGAAAGAAAGAAAGAAAGAAAGAAAGAAAGAAAGAAAGAAAGAAAGAAAGAAAGAAAGAAAGAAAGAAAGAAAGAAAGAAAGAAAGAAAGAAAGAAAGAAAGAAAGAAAGAAAGAAAGAAAGAAAGAAAGAAAGAAAGAAAGAAAGAAAGAAAGAAAGAAAGAAAGAAAGAAAGAAAGGGAGAAAGAAAGAAAAGAAAGAGGGGCGCCTGGGTGGCTCAGTTGGTTAGGCAACTGCCTTCGGCTCAGGTCATGATCCCAGGGTCCTGGGATCGAGCCCCGCATTGGGCTCCCTGCTCGGCGGGAAGCCTGCTTCTCCCTCTCCCACTCCCCCTGCTTGTGTTCCCTCTCTCTCTGTCTCTCTCTCTCTCTGTCAATTAAATAAATAAAATCTTTAAAAAAAAAAAGAAAGAAAGAAAGAAAGAAAAAGAAAGAAAGAAAGAAAAGAAGGATGAAGGGAGGGAGGAAGGAGAGAGGGAGGGAAAGAAAATATTTCAAAAGAGAAAATCCATCTTTCATTTTTTTCGGTTTCCAATTGTACTAGTCATTTTATACATACTTTAATAAATACTCTTATTCAACTGGTTAAATAGTAAATAATATAGACCTTATTATTCTATATTGCCCTAATACTATAGTGAAGATCAACATGAGGTCCTATAAGTATTTAATTAATTTTAGAGAAACTTTATGATAATAATTGATGACACATATTTTTCTCAGTAATAGTTTACTTCCAATAATACTGTGCAAGCTCGTCCATCTGCCTTAACTAAACCATAAAGCTATAAATACTAGCCCCACTCTACTCATTAAGGCAAGGAAATGTTTCTGTGGTAAAATAACAATTGGAATATCTTTTAATTATTGAAGGCTCTAAAATTTTCTCCACAAAACATTCCATTTCTCTGCATTAATTAGAGAAAAGGAATACTTGATTTGGAGTCAGAAGTCCTTGGGTTCAAGTCCTAGACATGATATTTATTAGCAGTACTACAATCAACAGTCACTTAACCTGATAAATCTTAATCTTTCCATTGGCAAAGTGGAGTCAAAGACTCTTCCCTCACTAACATTACAGTTTTCTAAAAACTCAGTTGAAAGCACAATGTAAAAATGTAAATGTTCAATGTTTTTCAGAAATCTAGAGGCATATCTTAAGTAAGAAACATAGCACTTGAGAATAATTTCCTACCTTTATAATAAAGCATGCAATATTTTCTATTCATTATTCAATCTAATAAAATAAATTGATTTGGCCAGTCAATTAATCTGATGGCCAGTTTGACTGAATTGACCAGTTACTTCTGTAACAGAGCCAGTTGATCAGTTCATGCTAACAGAGAAATGCAAAGTGTCAAAATATGTGTTAGGATCACCTAGGGTAATCTACTCAATGATTTATTTCTGATTCTTAGATTTCTAAAGCTGGAGTAAAGATGTTATGTCCCTGATAAAGTGCACAAAATCCCACAGGTACACAGAAATCTAATCATACAATAAAGAGTTTGTCAAGTAATCTCTAATTATTTCTCTCACTTTACAATGATACACCTTTGACATTTCTATTCATCTCTCTTATGCAATATCAAATGACCAACACTATGAAGCTTTTCTGAAATTCTCTAGTTTAAGATGAACACTCTATTCATAATATTCTACTTATAGCTTTCTATGTATTACACTCTAGTTATGTTTTTATGTGGCTACATCTAATAAAATTGAGAAGACCTTAAAGACAGAGACTATGTGGTCTTCAGGTTGGAACCAAAAAAATCTAGCATAGCATCTGTACTTTGCAAGCATTCAGTAAATACTTGTTTAAAGAGGAATGTAAGAGTTATTATACTACTAATCAACATACAAAATACATTTCTAAACAATAACAAGTAAAAGAATATATGAAGGGAGATAATATATTGGGGTTTTAACTATGGTCTCTTCCCTTCTCCTTATTCACTGTCCTCTTGGAGCATCTTGGTCCACTGTTCTTCCTTCTACCTTACAGATAGCCAATTTCAATCATAGACTTTCTTCACAGGTGGGTAGATGTACTCTTGAATGAAGAATTATCTTAAAACCCATGGCTTTTGATTGCACATGATAGAAAAAAGCTTTTCTTAAACTTTCTGATGGATGATCAAAACTGAAAGTATAAGACTGAGGACATGCATTACAAAATTAAGCTATGTCATGGAGCAAATGTGACAAATTTGAAAAAAAAAAATTCCTTCCTGAAAAGAAAGATTTTGACCACCTGAAGGAAGCAAAGCATTGTAGGACACATGACTATAATTTAAGCACTTGTGAGTATCTGAGGATTCATCACATGAACAGAGGGGAGATTAAAACAACTAAAATAACTAAATTTAGAGGTATATTGCAAGCTAAAGTAACTTTGGTTTGATTCTCAAGTGGAATTTGAAAGCGCTGACAAGCAAGAAGAGGTCAAGAGCTGGGATTTGAATAATGTTGCAAGTGTACACTGAGAGAGCAGAGGCTATAGAAGAACTGAAGATATCATTGGTGATTGCCAGCACATGATGACAGCAGATCAGGAGAGACCAGCCACCATGAAACCAAAACCAGTGTGGCCAGAAAGAGTCATATGAAGTCATGACCCTTTGCTCCATGCAGGGGATAGGTAAGCTTCAAGAAATTTAAACTGTCCATAGGGAGAAGGGAAGAAGCAGATAGGAGAGAATAAAAATATTGGCTTGATTGAGTTTAAATATGATTACACTAAGCCTAATGCTAGCAGTGATTTTATAATCTGGAATTAAAAATGGGAAAATTTCAGCTGCTACTTCAAATGGGAAAATCAAAAGAAAATGTTGGTTACATTGAACAAACGTTGTTACTATTTATACTCAAGTGTGTGTACTGTTGCTACCACACAATTTAAAATGGCCACATGTACTTCTGTGTACAGTTAGAGGAGTTTAAAAGGTCTTAGTGGGTCTTTCAGAATGACAGCAATAGATATTTCATAGGAAAAAATAGTTTTTACTGACTTGGATAATCCATCTTACATTTCTCTCATAAGATCCGATTAATAGTTTCTGCTATGTTTTATTCATGACTGCAAAGTTATAATGTTATAATAATGACTTTTAATATATTATATTTTCATTTTAAAAGTTTTATGGAAAACAAAGCCTGGGTTCCATTAAGAAAACAGCTATCCTTTCATTCTTTCAGTATTTGGTTTATTTAAAAATTTAAAAAATAACCTGAGTCTAAACTTAGACTCAATCACTTATAAACCGTGTGCCTTGAGGAACTTGATTAACAGGTCTGAACTGCCTTGCTTCTATAGTGTGTGTGATAGGGATAAATCCATTTGTCTTAGCTTTCCAAAGGGATTACTAGACAGTTCAAAAGCATTAATGTATGGGAAAGTGTATTGAAAGTGAAAGAGCTCTACAGTGCAGCTTATTGTTTTATCAATATGTTATAAAATATTTCTAAACACTTAAAAAGGTACTATTTCATTTTTCATTACAACAGAATACTTAATCATTCATGGAATAAAATCACCGACTATATAATTTGGCCGGTTCCCTTGTAACACCTAATTTTATCTTCATGACTGACAAGATACTTTAATGTACAATGCATAGACTTTGAATAATAAATTACTGAAAATATGTGCTAGCCCAGTTTTTGTACCTACCCATTTTGCCTGTTTAGACGCAGTCTATGAGATGGTAAGAGCTAAAATTTTCATAGGTATTGGAAGAGTTTATCATAGAACTTTCATCAAAATAAAAAACAAAAAACATTCAGAAAAAAATCAGTAACATTTTCAGAGAGGAATTTGAACTGAGGCTTTAGTCATTATTGTGGATTCAAAAGAGTAAATTTTTTCTGTCTTCCATTCCCAAACATTCTCAATAAGCCAAGAGAAGACACCTGCTATTGCAAAAATTCATTTGAATCCCAGAAAGGCAAATCCAAGTGCATCTATTATCTTTTATTACACATACATCTTACAAACTTATAGTAGAATGGGTATGAGAAACTGATGAATTCGCAAGCCTAGCAAGATGGGTTGAGGAAGAAGTTGAGTTGTATGAAGGGTGATTCACTATCTGCTCTGTGCACTGAATCACTCTGCCTATATTTCTTTTTTTTTAATGCTTTATTTATTTATTCATGAGAGTCAGAGAGAGAGGCAAAGGGAGAAGCAGGCTCCCCACCTAGCAGGGAGCCCAATGTGGGGCTCGATCCCAGGACCCTGGGATCATGACCTGAGCCGAAGGCAGACGCTTAACCCTCTGAGCCACCCAGGCGCCCCAACTCTGCCTATATTTCTATGTTTATAATATAAGCCTAGTTTAACCAAACTAAAACCAGGAAGTGATGATCTTTATGTCAGCTTCTACCAGCCAGAATTACTCTGGGGAATAAAGATGTTAACTTTTTACTGCTGAGGAAAGTAAATAAATGTGAAATAAGAATTACTATAAACAACTCTAACTGTGGTCCCTTACCTTACTTTTGCCAAGATATATGAAGTCATTTATTTCTCATTCCTAGTATTTGGTTTAAATTTTACCCATTGAGAAGCTTATAGAAATTCAATGACTATAAACACCGTTCCGAAGGAAGAGAACTTACTTAAACTGCAAATTAAAAGTGTTCCTTGAATTTTAGAGTTAAACTGCAGAATGCCATTAATCTTCCAATGGAGTCGGTTTTACTAAAAAGCACTAATGAAATTTTTCATACTGTAATTTGTCTTTTTTCCCCATTAAAATAGAAGGTATTCTTTTTTTTTAAACGCCTTTATTTTTTTCTTTTTTTTTAAGATTTCATTCATTTATTTGACAGAGAGAGACATGGTGAGAAAGGGAACACAAGCAGGGGGAAACAGAGAAGCAGGCTTCCCACTGAGCAGGGAGCCCGATGCGGGGCTCGATCCCAGGACCCTGGGATCATGACCTGAGCCGAAGGCAGACACTTAACAACTGAGCCACCCAGGAGCCCCAAAATAGAAGGTATTCTAAAGCTTTGATTATAAACAGTCTATGATCCTTTTAGTCAATTAAAAAAAAAAGGTTTAAAAAGATTATTGATTCCTGGGACATTGTGTTTCTGGTATTTGATATACAGTTATAATTGAAACAGTAGGAGATGATATTAATAAGAATAATTTGATCTCATAACACTTATCTAAAAATGTATAATAAGGGGCGCCTCGGTGGCTCAGTCATTAAGCGTCTGCCTTTGGCACAGGTCATGATCCCAGGGTCCTGGGATCGAGCCCCACATCGGGCTCCCTGCTCAGTGGGAAGCCTGCTTCTCCCTCTCCCACTCCCCCTGCTTGTGTTCCCCCTCTCGCTGTGTCTCTCTCTGTCAAATAAATAAATCTTAAAAAAAATAAAAATAAAAATATAATATAATAAGGGTTCTTGTCTTTAAAATGGATTCACCAATTCATTTATTCTGCAAATATTTATAAAGTACCTATTATATATTAGGGAATATTTTGGAACTACGTTTTACAGGAAAACTGAATTCGCTTGTGTTCTGTCCAGAAAGCAGAACCTGAGACAAGGGCTTCAGTGCAGGCAGTTTATTTTAGAAAGAGATCCTAAAATGAATACAAGATTGCATTACCATTAAGTTACCATCATGGGCAACTGTGGTTTGATCATGTGGTGAACAGTCTGAAGCACAGTGAGGAAGATGATTTAGAAGTGTATGGAATGGAAGCAGGAGTATTTATCCACCAGCAACCATCCTCTACTGGTCAACTGCTGCCCTATTGGGTGTTAACTCTCTCAGAAACCTAGGTTTGCCCATGGATCAGAATACCCAAGTAGGTTTTCACATCTCTTTGTCATGAAGCCCAGGACAGGAAGCAAGATTCAACCAGCACTGGTAAGGAAGTGTTGTCAGTGAAAGGGGGACTAAGAGGCTATTTATTAGTTATATAAACATATTATAAAAAAGATGGAGTTTATCATATTCATATTAATAATTTTTTTTTTACTTATTTATTCAAGATGTTTACCAAGGACTTATTATGTGCCAGGCACTGTTTTAGGCATAATGATACAACAGTAAACAAAACAAGCCTACAATCTCTACTTTCATGGAGTTAAATATAGTGGAAGGAAAGAGGGAAAAAGAGAAAATTGTGGTTTATCTGATGGCAAAAGTAGCGTGGGAGAGGAAACCCTGAAGATACTTGGAAGAAATAGTTCCTGACCTAATCGATAAGCTCAAAAGTTCTGGTGTGAAAGGTGTTTGGAGTATTCAAGGGACAGAGACCAAAGGAGAAAGGAATATTCTGGGATATCTTGCAAGACCTTTGGCTTTATCCCTGGATTAGATGAGAAGCCACTGAAGAGTTTAGAGCAGTGCTGTAGGTGATCTGTCTTATGTTATAGAAAGATGTATCATCTATTAACTCCACTATTGGGTATTTACTCAAAGAAAATGAAGACACTAATTCTAAAAGACATATGCACCCTTACAGATGAATGGATAAGGAAATGTGGTACACACACACACACACACACACACACACACACACACACACAGAGGAATATTTCACAGCCATAAAAAAGAATGAGATTGTGCCATTTGAGACAATATGGATGGACCTAGAGGTTGTTACGTCGAGTGAAGTAAGTCAGACTGAGAAAGACAAATATCATGTGATTCCACTCATAAGTGGAATATAAAATAATGAATAAATGCAAAAGCAGAATCAGAGAACAAAATACAGAGAACAAACTGATGGTTGCCAGAGGGGAGGGAGTGGCAGATTGGGCAAAATGGGTGAAGGGGAGGGGAGATACAGGCTTCCAGTTATGGAATGAGTAAGTCATAGGAATCAAAAACAGAGCATAAAGAATACAGTCAATGATATTGTAATAGTGAAGTAAGGAGACAGAAGGTAACTACATTTGTGGCGAATATAGCATAAAGTATAAATTTGTCAAATCACTAAGTTGTACACCTGAAACTAATGTAACATTGTGTGTCAGCTGTACTCAAATTAAAAAAAAATAATTTTCTGTAGGGACATTATATAGGAAAATAGAATAGTCATGTAATCAATATTAGATTTGTCAAGAAAAAATCCAAAGATTTGGGAATAAAAGATGATTGCCCTTTTAAAGGAGTGTTAGAGGTTCCCTTCAGGGATTATCTGATATTATAGGGTTATACACGTTTGACTGTCTTTCTAGGACTATCTTATAACTCTGTAGGGGTAGAAATTATGTTGTAGAAAACTGATATTTCTCAGGGCTCCTGGGTGGCTCAGTCGGTTAAGCGTCTGCCTTCAGCTCAGGTCATGATCCCAGGGTAGTGGGATCGAGCCTCGCATTGGGCTCCCTGCTCTGCGGGAAGCCTGCTTCTCCCTCTCCCTGCCGCTCCCCCTGTTTGTGTTCACTCTCTCACTGTCAAATAAATCAATAAAATCTTAAAAAAAAAGAAAACTGGTATTTCTCAAATTCATTTCTATTCTGTAGAAAAGATAATTTCAAACATATTTTATTAACCAGTTTTCATCTATTAGCAAATTCATTTTAGCCACTTTGTATGCCTATACATATGTCTATGCTTTAAATTTTTCTTTTAACCAGTTTTAACACCTTATTGTCTTCCTCATTAATTAATGAGTTAAATAAAATATTTGACAGTAACAAAAAAATAAATGGAAGGAAGAAACAAAGAAACAAAGGAAGGAAGGAAGGGAGACAAATTTCCTTGTCTGTGATGTTGAGAATGAAGTGGAGGAGGGTAGAAGATGATATTGGGACAATCCAACCAAGAGACTGGATTGGAAGAGGAAGATAGAGATAGAATTGATGGATTCTGAAGTTTGGGGAAGTAGAGCTGATAAAAGTTGCTGATGAAGTTGATAAAGGGAGTAAGAGTTCTAAGGATTCATGTATAGCAATAAGGATTTTTGTTTGTTTGTTTTGTTTTTCCTGGAAGAATAGAGTTGTCATGTAGTAATATGAGAGAAACTGAAAAGAGCAAGTTAAAACAGTGTTCTGTTTTGGGCATGTTGAATTTGAAAAACATATTAGTTAGCCAAGTGTAAGTATTTTGACATATGATTCTGGAGTTAAACAGGAATAACTGGTCTGGAGATAAAAATTTGAGTATCTTCAGGGGCCCCTGGGTGGCACAATCAGTTAAGCACCTGACTCTTAGTTTCAGCTCAGGTCAGGATCTTAGGGTTGTGGGATTGAGCCCTGCCTCAGGCAATGTGCTCAGGACGGAGTCTGCTGGGGTTTCTCTCTCCCTCTCCCTCTGCGCCTCCCTGTGCTCTCTCTCTCCCTCTCAAGTAAATAAATCTTTAAAAAACATTTGAGGATCTTCAAATGTTATTTAAAGCGTAAGACTGGATCAAATGGATCAGGTAAAATAGACAAGAGTCTCGAGAACAGGATTCTGGAACATGCTAGTGTTTTTTGAAGTTGAAAATGTGAGGAAGAATCTGCTAGATAGGGGGAAAATCAAGAGGAAGTAAAGTCCTAAACAAAATGCAGAAAATATCACAGAAAGGGGGAGACAGTGGCTTCCTATTAAATGCTATCTGCAGGTCAAGTAGCATAACAAATAAATATTGAGTACTATAGCAGCACGGAGCCTGGTTGAATTATGTTCAAGAAAGACAAAGTAAAAATTAAGGCCGGACTATACTGTACAAGGGAAACAAATGTGGCAATAACTGGAAGAGAATGTGTGGTGCAAATAAGATTTTCTCTTCGAAATGGAAGAAATAAACATATATTTGTATACTGATGGGAAATTCCTATTGAGAGAGAAACAACTGGTCTTGAAGAAAAGATGGTGAGACTGTGTTAAGTGGTATATTAGTTGCTAGAGCTGTGTGATTTAAACAACAGAAATTATTATTATTATGTTTTTTTACAGTCCTGGAAGCTAGATCAAGGTGTTAACAGATTTTATTTACCCTTTGGCCTCTCTTGTTGGGTTGCAGATGTCTGGCTTCTTGCTGTGTGTCCTCACAAGGTTGCTCCTCAGTCTCTGAGTGCACAAAGCAGGTGATTCTGTGTCCTAATTCCTTTCTGAGAACACAGTCACATTGGATTAGGACCCAACCTAAATAATTTATTTTAATTTAATCACCTCTTTAAAAATCTTATCTCCAAATATGGTTATATTCTATTATTAAGACTTCAGTGTATGAATTTGGGGGGGGGAGCACAGTTCAGCCCATAACAAGTGGTGTTTTTGAATATGTGAAAGGGTATGAAATTTAATGCACAGGCAGATGGACTGGCCTTATGATGACACAGACAAAAAGAAACAGAGTAAGATGCACCTGCTGATAGGAAGCTAGCTCTGATGGGGGAATGTGTAATGTTTTCTCTTTATTCATATTTTCTCAATGAAATTAGAAACAGCAACTAATAATCTTGTTGAGAATGAAAGGAAGAAGATGTCGGAAATTTGAGAAATGAGGACAGAGTATGGCTATGTAAGAAAGTGGTAGAATATAAGAATTAAGAAATATAGTATGGTTTCCGGCTCTCTTCTTGAATATTGTGGTCATAAATTTGAAGTAAAACTAGTCAATGTTTTCCCCTAAATTTGTTTAGTTGTAAAAGAATGAGCATGAGATTGGTGTTGACTTTGATTGAACCAAAGTTTGGATTTTACCAGGTGAGAACAGTGAATGGAGAGCAGGCAAGGCAGTTGAGTCATTTTAATAAATGATAGACTAGGAGCCCTCACTGGTAAAAGAGGAAAGTAAGAAATAAGGTCAGAGAGGGAGAGAGTGAAAACGTAGCAGAATCTGTAAGGTATAAGTCAGATGTCCCGGAGAAGTCCGGGAGCTGAGTGACCATAGAGAGCCCAGAAAGGACAGGGCCACTGTGCTAGAGACTGACATTTGGAAAGGTGACAGTTGCAGTCAGTGCTGATGTCTGTTAAAATCAGGATCGTGGGGTCTGAAGTAGGATGAATGATGCATCTGTGGAGTCATGAGAGTCAAGGAATTTTGAAACCACGGAATTGAGAGAATCACCTTATGGGTAAATCTGAAGAATTACAACAGCAATAGCATTGGAGATAATAATAATAATAAACCAGAGGTTAAAATTGTAAAAGGCTGGGAAAGAATGGTCAGGGTCCTACAAATAATAGTGATAAAAGAAAGGGAGTCTGGTATTCTTTGATGGTATGAGCTTTAAAACTTTTTTTTTTTTTTTTTTCAGCAAAGGCAAGAAACAATGGTCAAAAGTGGCAGTAAGTATCAAGGAAAATACCTCACTCATCACCAGGCCCAAAAGCACTATGGATTCAGGAGAGGAATATGAAGACGTGGAGTTTCTCTCTGTTCTGGAATCATAAAGTCTTTCTGGGAATAGGGGTAGTGTTTCTATAATTACATTGGATAAATATGGGTAGTTATGAATGTGATATATCAAAGCATAATCAACATATTTAGAATGGACTCACCTTTATCCTCCTTACAGCTCATAGAAATTGCTCAGAAATACTGTGAATGATTTATTTGCATGTGTGTTTGTTTATTCATTTGACAAACATTGGTAAAGGGAATTACTTTGTCCCAGATATGTTAAGGCACTTGGAAAATGTTAAACAGTTAATTTTCATAAGTAGAAACTGTTACTACCTCATTTTAAAAATGAGAAAACTGAGGCATGGAAAGATTAAGTAAATTGTTCAAGGTTATGTTTTAATGGTAATAAAAATATTTCTTCATCTTGAATTTAATTAAAGAAATTAGATATGAGAAGTTAATGTTCCATCTGGGCTTACACAGAAAGCATTAACCATTCAGTCATTGTAATAATTAATGATGAAAAAACAAACTACCTTTAAAATTAATCAGTTTAAGATTAATTGATTTGAATCAACAAATCAGGCAAAATCATTCTTTCTAAATGACCAGAATGAGCCTGAAGGACTAACATGATTCTTAATTTGACCAAAAAAGAAAAAAAAAAAAAAAAACATTTATTGAGTACCAGGACTTTTTGGACACTTACTATTGTACACAAAAGCCTGAGAATAAATTCCCAAGTCTAAGGAGCTCACTGTCTCCAAGAATACCCTGAAAACAGAGGTGTGGAGGGGGCAGGCACGTGAAGTGATGCAAGCACAGAGAAGAAAGCCTCCCTGCCCCCCGCCCCGCCCCCGGGGATTCACACGGGCTCAATTCTCTAGAGTGACATTTGACCTCTACTGAGGAGAGAACTAGATCCACAGGCTGGTAGTAGGACAATCCAGGCAAATGGAATTCCAGGATCAAGAAAAGGTGTCAAATCCAAAGGTCATTTAAAGGCAGAACCTGTTCTGGCAATGGTGAGATCCACATTGTGCCTAAGTGCAAAGTGTCTCCATGGGGGATGCTGGAAGGGGGGCCTACTATAGGAGTGATATGATCATATTTACTTACTAAAGCACAGATGGTAGGACTGGATTGGACAGAAACTAGTATTACGCTGAACAAAATGGTGTCCAGCAATAATCCAGCAGAGAAATAACCAATCTCACCTGGCACCAAACTCCTCCTTGCTCTGCCTAATCAAACCATGCTGGCATCCTTAAGTTCTTGCTTCTTGCCAAATGTCCTCTCAGTACAGTCTTTTGCACAGGATTTGCCTTCCATATGTAATGCATTTCTCTTTCTAGTTAAACTCTACTCACTCTTCAGATTGTAATTAAATTGTCAGTTCCTCAGAGAAGCCCTGACATCCCTGACCTGGTTAATATCCCCTTTCATATGCACTAACTCACCAAGGACCTCTTATTCTAGCACTAAACTCAGGTACGGATTTACATTCATTTATAGAATCATTTGATCAATTTCTGTCTCCACCATTAGACTGGAAACTTCCTGAAATCAGGGATTCATGTCATATTTTACTCATCCTTATATGCCCAGCACAGTGCCAGGTACATGATAGGTACATAGAAATACCAGCTGAATAAAGAAAAGCTTGGACTAAGGGAATGGAAGTGGGAAGTGAGAAGTAGATGGGAATTTTGAACTAAGAGAGTGTATAACTAAGTGAATATTGTTGGATGCTATCTTAAGTCACATTTAAGAAATAATTCTTCAAAATTATATAGTAACATATCTCATATGTATAACAGCTGATAGAAGGAGAAAAGAAGGCAAGTGAATTCAATTCTTTGATTTCAAAAAAAATGAATAGACATACAGTTTTCTACAGTGGATAAGGAAACTATGGAAATGTTATTATTTCCTCTAGCTGAAATTTCTTCTCTTGTATCCTTTTGTCACCCTATTGCTTTCTTGTCATCCCCACCTTATTCATATTTCAAGACATAGCTAAAACTCATCTCCTTCATGATGCTTATTATAATATTCAATCAATATAGATTAATAGATTGCTACATTCAAACCCCTAGGTCTGGTTAATGTGTGTTTAATTATCTTTTCTCCCTGATTTCACAAGTAAAATATTCACAACAGTAATAGATCTACACAACTACCAGCAGGAAGCTAACTAGATGATTGATGAACAACACATGGAGTCATTTTTTCACTCTCAACAAATATTTTTCCTAGTGACAGAATATCTGGATTTCAGATGTGATAATTACTTAACTGTATACCTTACCTACATTGTTTTGATGACAGAAATTTGTTATCAAAGTGACCAATTATTTTACTATTTTTATGCTTATTTTTTACTCTATGCTACTTTGAATCAAAATCCTAAGTCCAACTTTAACAGCTGGTAGCTGTATTCATAAAGTCTATATATGTTTATTTTTTTTAAAGATTTTATTTATTTATTTTAGAGAGAGAGAATGAGAGATAGAGAGCACGAGAGGGAAGAGGGTCAGAGGGAGAAGCAGACTCCCTACTGAGCAGGGAGCCCAACGTGGGACTCGATCCTGGGACTCCAGGATCATGACCTGAGCCGAAGGCAGTGGCTTAACCAACTGAGCCACCCAGGCACCCAAGTCTATATATGTTTAAAAGTTGATTAAATTAACTAGATTGAGTCAGTGAATTGTTATGAACAGTATCTTCAAGTCTGTGTCTTATAAATTTTAATAGAACATAAGAGCTTAATCTCATGTCATATTTCCACCTACTCTCCTTCCTGCTGCTTTTTCATGTGTACAGTATTCTTCCCTGCTAGCTATCTAAGAAGTAACATTGCATAATACTTGTCTCCCCTTTCTTGTTAGTCGAGAAGCATGGATATTTTATTTTAAAAAATAAATAAGAGTATTTTTAAAAAGCAAATAAGGCATGATAAATCAGTAACAGAACATTTTTTTGTTATTATGAGGTATTTCTTTTATCTTTATGCCCTTAGAAATAGACTTGAGTATAAAGTCTCAAGTTTACAGCTCAAAGTTATTTTGCTGTTTTTGTTCTTGTTATTTCCAACAGAAATATTTTTAATGTAATGACACATACCCAATTAAAGTATAAAGACCTGGAAAAATGGACTTTGCTGGAATAAAAGGAGTTCAAATTAATCAAAAGCTATATTAAAGAACCACAGGCTATTTAATAGATTGAAAATAAATGGGGGTCTTATAAGTGTGAGAGAGTGTGTATGTGTGCGTGTGTGAGAGAGAGAAAGAATACATGAATGTTTTAGGCAGCATTGCACAGTGGATCAAGGAATATGTCTGAATATAACATCATAGTAACAATTAAGAAAATTTTTTTCAGTCTGATATAGTGAAATGAATACAGACTTTCGTGAAAAAAAATCTATACCTTGGTATAGACTGACATCCTGTTTTTCTTATCTATAGATTGAGGACAGTAAAATTTGCCATTCTAACATGGATAACTACTAAGGATGCAGTAAGAAAAAAACCACACATGTACAAACACTTTGAAAATCGTAAGGACCCCTGGCATAGTGATGCATGATGTGTTAAGTGGGTAGAACTAAGGGCTAACACTAATACCAGTAATACCATAATCATTTATTGAAAGCTACTTTTATCCACTTACTAAGCACTTCACATGTATTATTTTTATTTCATCCTCACAACAACCCTATGATATACTTACTATTATGTTCCATGTTTCAAGATAAGGAATGCATAGCTTAAAGAATTAAATTAGTCCCTCAAGTTCACGCAGGCAGAAGTCAGAGTTAACCCAACACCTAGTGTGACCAGGAAGCCTAAAGCCTTTAACTTAGGGCCTGCTGCTTCTTTTCCTCTTCTGTTTTAATCTCAGGACCTGCCAGAGCTCCCATTTCATGGTGTATCCTCCAGCACTTTTGTGTAACTATCTTCCTCCCTGTATTTTATCCTCCAGCACTTTTGTGTAACTATCTTCCTCCCCCCTAGACTGAGAATATATTACAATCAGTGCTGGAACCTCGCACGTCTTGGTGTCCCCAAAACAGCAATATGCCAAACTCCTAGGAAAGAAGAGTAAATATTGGCTTAATGACTGGTTGAACACATTTCAGTTTATTGTTTTAATCAAAACCACATCATCTGTAAGTAATAATGGTTATCAAAATGCACTGGGTAACTCAAATATGCATCGTAGTCCTTATAAACATTTGGTTGTCAAAAGTAAAAAAATTAAACAGGTTTCCTTCTACTCTCAAAACAAACCATTACTTTTAAATTCCCAATATTTTGGGCGGCCTTTGACTTGTATTCTTTTATTCAATAAATTAATGGATATATTTATGACTTGATGAATCATTATAGTACATAATATTTTTGTTAAACAACTTATCTAGTGCTTCCCATATGTCAGGCACAGCTCTACGTGTCGTGTTAGTTTAATCTTCATAACAATCCTATGAAGAAGGCACTATTGGGGCACCTGGGTGGCTCAGTTGGTTAAGCAGTTGCCGTAGGCTCAGGTCATGATTTCAGGGTCCTGGGATCGAGCCCCACGCGGGGATCCCCGTTCAGCAGGGAGTCAGCTTCTCCCTCTCCTTCTGTCCCTCAACCCACTTATGTGCTCTCTCTCTCTCTGTCTCTCTAAAATAAATAAAATCCTAAAACAAAAAAGGCACTATTATTATCCCTGTTTCACAGAAGAACAAGTCAGCAACTTGTCCAATGTCACAGGAGGTACTAGTATTTGAATGCCTGAATCTGGACTTGAGAGCTATGTTCTTAAAGGGTCACACTATCATCTCTTTGTTTCATGGGGTCTGCTAGCTCACTTATAATTCAGAGAGAACTCCAAGTTTCCTCCTAATAGTGAGAATTCTTTCTTCACAGTAGCTTCCCTTCCCACACATATTTTTGGGACATTTTAAAAATATGGTTCATTGATGTGTAATTTACAGCTAGTAAAATACACCCTGCCTCTCAGTGTTTATTTCAATGAGTTTTGACAAATGTACACAGTTATGTAAGCACTGCCATGATGAAGATACAGAAGATTTCTATCATCCCCAAAAGTTTCCTCAAGCTCCTTTTCAGTCAACCCCCAACACCATCCTCAGGCCTTAGAAGCCACTGATCTGATATCTATCCTTATATATTACCTTTTCCAAATTATTGTATTAACAGAATCATGTAATACTAGCCTTTTGTATCTGGATCTTCGTAAAATATTACACTTTTGAGATTCATCCATGTTGTGGTATGGACCAGTAGTTTGTTCCTTTTTGTGGCTGATTGGTATTCCATTTTATGGATGTCCCACAATCTCTTTAGCTGTTCATCAGTGGAAGGACACGGTATAGTTTCCAGGATGGAAAATTATCAATAAAGTTTCTGTGAACATTTACAAACATAACCATATATGTGGACATATATTCTTATATCTCTAGGCATAGGATAGTGGGGTCATAGGACAAGTATATTTTTAACCGTGTAGGAATCAGCCAAACTACCTTCTCATGTGGTTGTACTATTTAAATTCTCACCAAGGATATATGAGATTTCCTGTCGCTTTGCATCCTTGGCAATATTTGGTATTTCCAGGTTGGGTTTTTGTTTTTTTTTTTTTTTTTACAGACATTTTTGTATGCACATAATAATACTCCATTGTGATTTTAACTTGCAATTTCCACATGACTAATGCTTTGAACATCTTTTCTTTTAATTACCATCTGTACATCTTCTTTGGTGAAGTATCTATTCAAACTTTTTCTCCATTTTAAAAATTGGATTATTTTCATAAAATTGGATTGCAGGAATTCTTATGTAATCTGGTTGCAAATCCTTTATCAGATGTTATGCAAATATATTCTTCTAATGTGCCTTTTTATTTTCTTAGAGATACCTTTGTACTCATTATTATTTTTAATTAGGATAAAATACTTACACAATTTTCTATCTTGATAATTTTAAGTGTACATTTCAGTGGCAGTAAGTACATTCACATTGTTGTGTGACCATCACCACTATATATCTCCGGAACTTTTTATACCTTGAAAAATTGAAACTTTACACCCATCAAATACAACTCACCATTTCCTGTTCCTCCCCAGCCCCTAGCAACTATCATTCTACTTTCTGTCTCTAAGAATTTGACAACTCTAGGTACCTCATATAAGAGGAATCATACAGTATTTGTTCCTTTGTGATTAACTTTATTCACCTAGCTTAATGTCCTCAAGTTTCATCTATGTTGTATCATGTGTCAGAATTTCCCTCCTTTTTAAGCCTGAAAAACATCCCATTGTATGTATATGCTACATTTTATTTACTCATTCATCCAAAGATAGACATCTGATAGACATCCATAGATAAACATTCTACCTTTAGCTATTATGAATAATGTTGCCATGAATATAGTTGTACAAATACCCATCACATCCCTGTTTTCAATTCTTTTGGATATGTACCCACAGTGGAATTACTAGATTGTATTTTTAATATTTTCAGGAAATGCCACACTATTTTTCATGACAGCTACACCATTTTATAATCTAACCAATAGTGTACCAGGGTTCTAGTTTCTCTACAATCTTGCCAGCACCAGTTATTTTCTATTATTTTGATTGCAACCATCCTAAGAGGTCTGAAGAGGTATCTCATTGTACTTTTGAGTTGCATTTTCCTAATTATGAATGATTTTGAACATCCTTTAATGTGCTTATTGACTATATATCTTCTTTGAAGAAATGCCTATTTAAGTTCTGATCACTTTTTGGATTGGGTTGTTTTTTTATTGTTGAGTTGGGGGAGTTCTATATATTCTAGATATTAACTCCTATGAGAAATACAATTTGCAAATATTTCTCCTATTCCATTGGTTGCCTTTTCACTCTATTGATTGTGTCCTTTGATGCACAGAAATTTCAATTTTATATAGCCCAATTTATCTACTCTTTCTTTTGTTCCCTGTAATTTTGGTATCATATGAAAGAAATCCGATGTCATGAAGAAATTTCCTAAAAGTTTTATAGTTCCAGATTTACCATTTAGATCTTTGATCCATTTTGAGTTAATTCTTGTATATGATAAAAAGTAAGCGTCCAACTCCATTCTTTTGCATGTGAATATTCAGTATTCCCAAAACCATTTGATTAAAAGAGTTCCCTTTCCCCATTAAGTGCTCTTGGGACCCTTGTCAAAAATGATTTAATCATATATGCAAGGATTATTTCTGGCCTCTATTCTATTCCATTGGCCTCTAGGTCTGTCTTTATGCCAGTACCACTTTGTGTTGATTACTGCAGTTTCGTAGTAAGCTTGAAATCAGGAAGTACAAGACTTCCAACTTTGTGCTTTTTCAACATTGTTTTGGTTGTTTGGGGTTTCTTGAGATTCCATATGAATATCAGAATGGACATTTCTATCTCTGCAAAAAACATCATGGGGATTTCGATAGGAATTACACTGAATGGGCAGATTGCTCTGGGTAGTATTGACATCTGTGTCATCTTATCTGAAAACACAGAATGTGTTTTCTTTTATTGGTGTCTTCTTTAATTTCTTTCAGCACTATTTTTAAGTGTATAAGTGTTTTTGCCTCTTTGGTTAAGTTTGTTCCTAAGTGGTTTTTTTTTTATTGTAAATGGAAATGTTTTCTTAATTTCCTCTTGTATTATTCATTGTAGTGTATAGAAGTGCAATTGATTTCTGTGTGTTGATTAACTGATTTCTGTGTGTTGCTTTGTATCCTGCAACTTCGCTAATTTTTTATTAGTTCTAGCTGTGTGTGTGTATTCTTTAGGAGGTATATATATATCCATATATATATTTATATACATATATGATCATATCATCTGTGAAGGTAGATACTTTTACTTCTTTCCTATTTTGGATGCCTTTTATTTTTTTCCTCCCCTAATTTCTCTACTCCTATGTTAAATAGAAGTGGTGAAAGTGAACATGCTTGTCTTGTTCCTGATCTTAGATAGCTTTCAGTCTTTCACAATGGAGTATAATGTTAGCTGTGAAATTTGCATATATGGTCTTTATTTTGCTGAGGTAGTTTCTTTCTATTCCTAGTTTATTGAGTGTTTTATAATGAAAAATTGTTGAATTTTGTCAATGCTTTTCTGAGATGATCATGTGCTTGAGTGTTTTTCTCTTCATACTGGTAATGCTGTATATTACATTGATTGATTTTCATATGTTGAACCATCTTTGTGTTCCAGAAATAAATCCCACTTGGTCATGGCATATAATTCTTTTAATATGCTGTTGAACACCTGTTTGCTAATATTTTGTTGTTTTTTGTGGGGTTTTTTTGGTATTAATATCCACCAGGAATATTTGTCTATAGTTTCATTGCAGTGTCTTTGTTTGACTTTGGTATCAGATAATGTCCACATAGAATGAGTTTGTGTTTCCTCTTCTTTAATTTTTTGGAAGAATTTCAGAAAGAATGGTGTCAGGTCTTCTTTAAATGTTTTGCAGAATTCTCCAGTGAAGTCATCTGGTCCTGACCTTTTCTTTGTTTGGATATTTTTGATTACTAATTCAATCTCCTTACTAGTTACATGTCTCCTCAGAATTTCTACTTCTTCATGATTCAGTCTTGGTAGACTGTGTTTTTCCTAGGAATTTGCCCATTTCATCTGATGTTATCCAACTTGTTAACACTAAGCAATGCATTTTAAAGTGCAGAACTTTTTAATTTTGATAAAGTTGATTTTATTTCTTTTATGATTTGTGATTTTTTAGTGCCTAGAAGAGAAAACTTTATCTAGTCAGATGTCACAAAGATATTTTCGTGGAAGTTTTTCTTGAAGCTAGTTTTGTTCTTACATTTAGGTTTATGAGCCTGTTCAAGTTAATTTTGTATGTGGTATGAGGTAAAAGTAAAGGAATATTTTTTCTCACATAATGAATGTCTAATTTTTGTATCATTTGAAGAAAAGGAAATCCTTTCCCCATATTGGCACCTTTTTTTAAAGATTTTATTTGTTTATGTGACAGAGAGAGAGAGAGAGAGAGAGTAAAGGCAGGAGAGGGAGAAGCAGACTGCTCAAGGAGCAGGGAGGCCAATGCCGGACTCGATCCCAAGACCCTGGGATCATGACCTGAGCCAAAGGCAGACACTTAAACCACTGATCCACTAGGTGCCCCATACTGGCACCTTTTTCACAAATAACAGACCACATATATATAAGCCTATTTTTCACTTTCTCTTATGCTTCATTTCTTTCTTTATTTTTTTTTAAGATTTTATTTATTTATTTGACAGAGAGAGAGAGAGAGCGAAAGAGGGAACACAAGCAGGGGGAGTGGAGGAGGGAGAAGCAGGCTTCCCGCCGAGCAGGGAG
Organism: Eumetopias jubatus; assembly: GCF_037043125.1. NCBI lineage: Eukaryota > Metazoa > Chordata > Mammalia > Carnivora > Otariidae > Eumetopias > Eumetopias jubatus. Next base: position 83,399,065 of record NW_028274809.1, on the reverse strand, counting down.
CCCCACGCAGGGCTCGATCCCAGGACCCCGGGATCATGAACTGAGTTGAAGGCAGACGCTTAATGACTGAGCCACCCAGGCGCTTCCTATGCTTCATTTCTTTATATGTCTATTCATTTTCATCTTGATTACTACAGTTGTATTAATGAGGTAATATAAGTCCTCCAACTTTGTTTTTTCTTTTCAAAATTACTTACCTTTTCTAGGTTATTTGCCTAGATTTTATATTTCTACTTAAAATCTGCTGGATTTTTTAACTCATTTTACATTTAATATATTGGTCAAGTAGGTAATTAATTTCCTAACAATATTAAACCTCTTGATATCTGAATATGGTATAATTCTTCCTTTATTTACATCTTCAATTCCATCAGCAAAGTTATATGGTTCTTAGTACGCAATAACTAGCACATGTTTTGTTAGATTTATACAAATTTGATGTTTTATAATACTATTTGTTTCCATTTTTATTTCAGTTTTGTATTATTTTTATTTCAATCTCCAAATGGGTGCTGTTAGTGCATTGTAATAGTGTCGATTTTTGTATATGACCTTGTATTGTAAAACCTTGATAAAAACAAATAAGAGTTTTAATAAATGTGGAAGATTCATGGTACATTTTTTTGAGATATAATTGACATATAACATTGTGTAAGTTTAAGGTGTACAACATACTGAATTGATATCATGGGACTTTTTTTTTTACTTTTTTACTTTATTTTTTTAAGTTTTTTTTGTTTTATTGTTGTTTTTATTTTTTATTTATTTTGTGTGTGTGTGTGTGTGTTTTTTGTGTTATGTTAATCACCATACATTACATCATTAGTTTTTGATGTAGTGTTCCATGATTTATTGTTTGCATATAACACCCAGTGCTCCGTGCAGAATGTGCCCTCTTTAATACCCATCACCAGGCTAACGCATCCTCCTACCCCCTTTCCCTCTAGAACCCTCAGTTTGTTTCTCAGAGTCCATAGTTTCTCATGGTTCGTCTGTCCCTCCGATTTCTCCCCCTTCATTCTTACACTTCTGCTATCTTCTTCTACTTTTTTTTTAAACATATAATGTATTATTTGCTTCAGAGGTACAGCTCTGTGATTCAACAGTCTTGCACAATTCACAGCGCTCACCATACCACATACCCTCCCAATGTCTATCACCCAGCCACCCCAACCATCCCACTCCCCCACCACTCCAGCAACCCTCAGTTTGTTTCCTGAGATTAAGAATTCCTCATATCAGTGAGGTCATATGATACATGTCTTTCTCTGATTGACTTATTTCACTCAGCGTAATACCCTCCAGTTCCATCCAAGTTGTTGCAAATGGCAAGATTTCATTCCTTTTGATAGCTGCATAATAGTCTATTGTGTATATATACCACATCTTCTTTATGAATTCATCTGTTGATGGACATCTTGGCTCTTTCCATAGTTTGCCTATTGCAGACATTGCTGCTATAAACATCGGGTGCACGTACCCCTTCAGATCCCTACATTTGTGTCTTTGGGGTAAATACCCAGTTGTGCAATTGCTGGATCATATGGTAGCTTTATTTTCTGCTTTTTGAGGAACCTCCATACTGTTTTCCAGAGTGGCTGCACCAGCTTGCATTCCCACCAACAGTGTAGGAGGGTCCCCCTTTCTCTGCATCCCTGCCAACATCTGTCATTTCCTGACTTGTTAATTTTAGCCATTCTGACTGGTGTGTGGTGGTATCTCACTGATATTTTGATTTGGATTTCCCTGATGCTGAGTGATGTTGAGCACTTTTTCATGTGTCTGGTGGCCATTTGGATGTCTTCTTTGGAAAATGTCTGTTCATGTCTTCTCCCCATTTCTTTATTGGATCATTTGTTCTTTGGGTGTTGAGTTTAAAAAGTTCTTTATAGATTTTGGATACTAGCCCTTTATCTGATATGTCATTTGCAAATATCTTCTCCCATTCTTTCGGATTTCTTTTGGTTTTGTTGACTGTTTCTTTTGCTGTGCAAAAGCTTTTTATCTTGATGAAGTTCCAGTAGTTCATTTTTGCCTTTGCTTCCCTTGCCTTTGGCGATGTTTCTAGGAAGAAGTTGTTGCGGCTGAGGTCAAAGATGTTGCTGCTTCTGTTCTCCTTTAGGATTTTGATGGACTCCTGTATCACATTTAGGTCTTTCAACCACTTTGAGTCTATTTTAGTGTGTGGTATAAGAAAATGGTCCAGTTTCATTCTTCTGCATGTGGCTGTCCAATTTTCCCAACACCATTTGTTGAAGAGACTGTCTTTTTCCATTGGACATTCTTTCCTGCTTTGTCGAAGATACGTTGACCATAGAGTTGAGGGTCCTTTTCTGGGCTCTCGATTCTGTTCCATTGATCTATGTGTCTGTTTTTGTGCCAGTACCATACTGTCTTGATGATGACAGCTTTGTAATAGAGCTGGAAGTCCGGAATTGTGATGCCGCCAGCTTTGCTTTTCTTTTTCAACATTCCTCTGGCTATTCGGGGTCTTTTCTGGTTCCATACAAATTTTAGGATTATTTGTTCCATTTCTTTGAAAAAAGTGGATGGTATTTTGATAGCAATTGCACTGAATGTGTAGATTGCTCTAGGTAGCATTGACATCTTCACAATATTTGTTCTTCCGATCCATGAGCATGGGACGTTTTTCCATTTCTTTGTGTCTTCTTCAATTTCTTTCATGAGTATTTTATAGTTTTCTGAGTACAGATTCTTTTCCTCTTTGGTTAAATTTATTCCTAGGTATCTTATGGTTTTGGGGGCAATTGTAAATGGGATTGACTCCTTAATTTCTCTTTCTTCTGTCTTGTTGTTGGTGTATAGGAATGCCACTGATTTCTATGCATTGATTTTATATCCTGCCACTTAACTGAATTCCTGTATGAGTTCTAGCAGTTTTGGGGTGGAGTCTTTTGGGTTTTCCACATACAGTATCATATCATCTGCAAAGAGTGAGAGTTTGACTTCTTTGCCAAATTGGATGCCTTTTATTTTTTTGTTGTCTGATTGCTGTGGCTCGGACTTCTAATACTATGTTGAATAGCAGTGGTGATAGTGGACATCCCTGCCATGTTCTTGACCTTAGGGGGAAAGCTCTCAGTTTTTCCCCATTAGAATGATATTCGCTGTGGGTTTTTCATAGATGGCTTTTATGATATGGACGTATGTTCCCTCTATCCTTATACTCTGAAGAGTTTTGATCAAGAAAGCATGCTGTACTTTGTCAAATGCTTTTTCTGCATCATATGGTTTTTATTCTTTCTTTTATTAATGTATTGTATCACATTGATTGATTTGTGGTTGTTGAATCAACCTTGAAGCCCAGGGATAAATCCCACTTGGTCGTGGTGAATAATCCTTTTAATATACTGTTGGATCCTATTGGCTAATATTTTGGTGAGAATTTTGTATCCATGTTCATCAAGGATATTGGCCTGTAGTTCTCCTTTTTGATGGGGTCTTTTCTGGTTTTAGGATCAAGGTAATGCTGACCTCATAAAATGAGTTTGGAAGTTTTCCTTCCATATCTATTTTGTGGAACAGTTTCAGAAGAATAGGTATTAATTCTTCTTTAAATGTTTGGTAGAATTCCCCTGGGAAGCCATCTGGCCCTGGGCTTTTGTTTGTTGGGAGATTTTTGATGACTGCTTCAATTTCCTTAGTGGTTATAGGTCTGTTCAGATTTTCTATTTCTTCCTGGTTCAGTTGTGGTAGTTTATACATCTCTAGGAATGCATCCACTTCTTCCAGATTATCTAATTTGCTGGAATAGAGTTGCTGATAATATGTTCTTATAATTGTTTCTATTTCTTTAGTGTTGGTTGTGATCTCTCCTCTTTCATTCATGATTTTATTTTATTTATTTGGGTCATTTCTCTTTTCTTTTTGATAAGTCTGGCCAGGGGTTTCTCAATCTTGTTAATTCTTTCAAAGAACCAGTTCCTAGTTTCGTTGATCTGTTTTACTGTTCTTTTGGTTTCTATTTCATTGATTTCTGCTCTGATCTTTATTATTTCTCTTCTCCTGCTGGGTTTAGGCTTTATTTGCTGTTCTTTCGCCAGCTCCTTTAGGTGTAGGGTTAGGTTGAGTATTTGAGACCTTTCTTGTTTCTTGAGAAAGGCTTGTACTGCTATACTCTTAGCACTGCCTTTGCTGAATCCCAAAGATTTTGAACAGTTGTGTTTTCATTTTCATTTGTTTCCATGAATTTTTTAAATTCTTCTTTAATTTCCTGGTTGACCCATTCATTCTTTACTAGGATGCTCTTTAGCCTCAATATATTTAGTTCTTTCCAACTTTCCTTTTGTGATTGAGTTCTAGTTTCAAAGCATTGTGGTCTGAAAATATGCAGGGAATGATCCCAATCTTTTGGTACCAGTTGAGACCTGATTTGTGACCTAGGATGTGATCTATTCTGGAGAATGTTCCATGGGCACTAGAGACGAATGCGTATTCTGTTGCTTTGGGATGGAATGTTCTGAATATATCTATGAAGTCCATTTGGTCCAGTTTGTCATTTAAATTCATTATTTCCGTGTTGATCTTTAGCTTAGATGATCTGTCCATTTCAGTGAGGGGGGTGTTAAAGTCCCCCACTATTATTGTATTGTTTTCGATACGTTTCTTTGCTTTTGTTATTAACTGCCTTATATAATTGGCTGCTCCCATGTTAGGGGCATAAATATTTACAATTGTTAGAGCTTCTTGTTGGATAGACCCTTTAAGTAGGATATAGTGTCCTTTCTCAACTCTTATTACAGTCTTTGGTTTAAAATCTAATTTGTCTGATATAAGGATTGCCACCCCTGTCTTCTTTTCATGTTCATTAGGATGGTCAATGTTTTTTCACCCCCTCACTTTCAATCTGGGGGCATCTTTGGGTCTAAAATAAGTCTCTTGCAGACAGCATATCAATGGGTTTTGTTTTTTTATCCAATCTGATAGCCTGTGTCTTTTGATTGGGACATTTAGCCCATTTACATTCAGGGTAACTATTGAAAGGTATGAATTTAGTGCCACTGTATTGCCTGTAAGGTGACTGTTACTGTATATTGTCTGTGTTCCTTTCTGGTCTGTGTTACTTTTAGGCTTTCTCCTTGCTTTGTGGACCCCTTTCAATATTTCTTGTAGGGCTGGTTTCGTGTTTGCAAATTCCTTTAGTTTTTGTTTGTCCTGGGAGCTTTTTATCTCTCCTTCTATTTTCAATGACAGCCTAGTTGGATATAATATTCTTGGCTGCATATTTTTCTCATTTAGTGCCCTGAATATATCATGCCAGTCCTTTCTGGCCTGCCAGGACTCTGTGGATAGGTCTGTTGCCAATCTAATGTTTCCTCCATTGTAGGTTACAGATCTCTTGTCCCAAGCTGCTTTCAGGATTTTCTCTTTGTCTCTAAGACTCGTAAGTTTTACTATTAGATGTTGGGGTGTTGAGCTATTTTTATTGATTTTGAGAGGGGGTTCTCTGTGCCTCCTGGATTTTGATGCATGTTTCCTTCCCCAAATTAGGGAAGTTCTCTGCTATAATTTGCTCCAATATACCTTCTGCCCCTCTCTCTCTTCTTCTTCTGGGATCCCAATTTTTCTAATATTGTTTCGTCTTATGGTATCGCTTATCTCTCAGATTCTGCCCTCGTGATCCAGTAGTTGTTTCTTTCTCTTTTTCTCAGCTTCTTTATTTTCCCTCATTTGGTCTTCTATATTGCTGATTCTCTCTCTTCTGTCTCATTTTTCCTAGCAGTTAGAGCCTCCGTTTTTGATTGCACCTCATTAATAGTCTTTTTGATTTTGACTTGGTTAGATTTTAGTTCTTTTATTTCTCCAGAAAGGGTTTCTCTAATATCTTCCATGTTTTTTTGAAGCCCAGCTAGTATCTTTAAAATCATCATTATGAACTCTAGTTCCGACATCTTACTAATGTCTGTATTGATTAGATCCCTGGCAGTTGATAGTTCCTCTTGTTCTTTTATTTGAGGTGATTTTTTTCCATCTTGTCATTTTGTTCAGAGGAGAATAAATGAATGAGAGAACAAAGTGCTAACAGGGTAAAAATGTCCCCAGAAAAATATACACTAAACAAATCAGAAGAGACCTGAAACCGGGGGAAAAGAAAGAGAAGGAAAGAAAAAAGAAAAAGATAAAAACAAACAAACAAACGAACAAAAAAACAGAATATGATCAAATATGATCAGGCTGGTACATAGATCAGTGCCACACACTAGATTTTGGGTGTATTTTGGTCTGTTAGAAGAAAGTGCCTCCCAAAATTTTAAAGAAAGAAAAGCTTATATATGTACAAAAATAAGGGTTAATATGATGAAGGGATGGAATATGACTGTAAAGATGAAAATTATGAAAGATTTTATAAAAGGAATTGATAAGATAAGAAGTTGGTTGAAAAAAAGAAAGAAGAGGATTTAAAAAAAAATGGGGCAGAGAATGTGATCAGGTAGGAGACTAGAACAAAGCCATACACTAGAGATTTAGGGTATATTTTGGTCTGTTATAAGAAACTGTATCCCAAAATTTTAAAGAGAGAATAACATATATATATATACCAAAAATAAGGTTAACTACTATGAAGGGATAGAATATGACTCTAAAAATGAAAAATAAAAAATATTTATTAAAAAAGGGATTGATAAGATGTGGTTGAAAAAGGGAAAAAGAAAAACTTCAAAAAAAAAAGTTAAAAAAATTAACTTTGAAAGACTAAAGTATCATGGGAAAAAAGCCATGAATTCTATGTGCAGTATTCCCCTAGTGCTGGAGTCCTGCTGTTCTCACTGATCAGTAAACTTGGTCTTGGATGACTGTTCTTGCTCATCTTCTGGGGGAGGGGCCTGTTGCCGTGGTTCCCAAATGTCTTTGCCAGAGGCCAAATTGCCCCGCCCAGCTGGTCCAGGCTAAGTAATCTGCTTGGGTTTGCTCTCGGTAGCTTTTGTTCCCTGCAAGCTTTCTGTACTGCTTTAGAGGACAAGAGTGAAAATGGCAGCTTCCCAATCTCTACCCCAGAGGAGCCAAGAACTCGGGGCCCCATTTCTCAGTGAGCCCCTAGAGAAAAGCAGTTAATCACTCCCATCTCCCCAGTCTCTGGCCACACTGTGCTCACCCAGCCTGTGACCGAGTGTTTCTATCTCTGGCACACAACCCTGTGTGGAGTCTCCAAACCCAGCAGATCCCTGTGGTGCACTCCCGCGCCACTCCTCCCGGGGGAGGAAGAGGAGTCTCCCCAGATCTGCCAATTGTTGGGTCCCTGCTGGAGGAGCAGTGACCTGACTGTGCCAGGGATCATGGTTTATGGCAACCCCGAGCTGAGAGCCCACTCCTCAGCTCCATCTCTGCAGCTGGCTTCCCTGCTCTGATACCTGGGAGCTCTGCCACACTCAGGCACCCCGGTATTTCTGTGACCCCGAGGGTCCTGAGACCACACTGTCCCGTGAGGTTTCCACCCCCGCTTAGCCACTGGAGCGACGTCCCTCAGCAGAGCTGATTTCTAAAATTTCTGATTTTGTGCTCCGCTGCTCTATCACTTGCTGGTAGCGACTGATGAAGGACCCCTCTCCCCCACCATCTATCTTCCTGAATATCACCTCGGTTTCACTTCTCTGCGCGTCCTACCTTCCAGAAAGTGGTCACTTTTCTGTTCAGACAGTTGCTGCTATTTTCTTCAATCTCCTGGTGAGTTCATAGGTGTTCAGAATGGTTTGATAGCAATCTAGCTGAATTCCTGGGACCAGATGAAATTTAGGTCTCCTACTCCTCTGCCATCTTGCTCCAAATGCACTTTTTATTTTTTAAATTTTCTTTCATGGTACATTTTTAAAGGCAATTGTGTTGACTTCAAATAAAGATAGTTTTATTTCTTTCTTTCCAGTAACAATGCCTCATTTCTTTTTCTTGTCCAACTTCACTGGTTAGAACCTCCAGTGCAACATCAAACAGAAATACTGAAATCATGCTTGCCTTAATCCCAATCTTGAAGAGAAACCGTTCAATCTTTTACCATTGAGTAAGTTATTCACTGTAGTTTTTCATTGATATCCATTAGGAATATAAAATACATATAAAAAAAAGACAGTTCATTATGTCTATATTTTATATATTTTTTATATATATAAAATCCAATAGGAAGTTGAGGGAGTTCTTTTCTATTCTTTTCTATTTCTTTTTTTTTTAAGATTTTATTTATTTATGTGATGGAGAGAGAGAGCACAAGCAGGGGGAGCAGCAAGCAGAGGGAGAGGGAGACACAGACTCCCTGCTGAGCAGGGAGCCTGATTTGGGGCTCAATCCCAGAACCCTGGGATCATGACCTAAGCCAAGTCGATGTGTTTAATTTATGGAACTACCCAGGCATCCCTATTCTTTTCTATTTTTACTCTTTCTTTCTTTTAAATCATGAGTAGATTTTATTTATTTATTTATTTATTTATTTATTTATATTTATTTATTTATTTGAAAGAGAGAGAGGTGGGGAGGGAGTAGGGGAGGGGCAGATGGAGAGAGAGAGAGAATCTTATTCAGGCTTCATGCCCATCTAGGAGCCCGATGTGGGGCTCAATCTCACAACACTAAGATCATGGCCTGAGCCAAAATCAAGAGTTGGATGCTTAAATGACTGAGCCACCCAGGTGTCCCATAAATCATGAACAGGTTTTAAATATTGCCAAATGATTTTCTAAAGATATTGAGATGAATATATGAATCTGTTATTTTAGCCTCTTGATATGAGAAATGTATATTTTATTTTTTTTATTTTTTATTTTTTGTTTTTTCCTCTTTTTTTATTATGTTATTTACCATACATTACATCACTAGTTTTTGATGTAGTGTTCCATGATTCATTGTTTGCATATAACACTCAGTGCTCCATTCAGTACGTGCCCTCTTATTACCCATCACCAGGATAACCCATCCCCCACCCCCTCCCCTCTAGAACCCTCAGTTTGTTTTTCAGAGTCCATAGTCTCTCATGGTTCATCTTCCCCTCCAATTCCCCCTCTTCATTTTTCCCTTCCTGCTATCTTTATAGCAGCAATGTCCACAATAGCCAAACTATGGAAAGAGCCAAGATGTCCATCGACAGATGAATGCATAAAGAAGAGGTGGTATATATACACAATAGACTATTATGCAGCTATCAAAAGGAATGAGATCTTGCCATTTGCAACGATGTGGATGGAACTGGAGGGTATTATGCTGAGTGAAATAAGTCAATCAGAGAAAGACATGTATCATATGTCCTCACTGATATGAGGAATTCTTAATCTCAGGAAACAAACTGATGTTTGCTGGAGTGATGGGGCTGGGAGGGATGGGGTGGCTGGGTGATAGACATTGGGGAGGGTATGTGCTATGCTGAGTGCTGTGAATTGTGTAAGACTGTTGAATCACAGATCTGTACCTCTGAAACAAATAATACATTATATGTTAAAAAAAAGAAGCTTTGAGAAGTTATATTGATTAATTTTTATGTATTGAGTAAAATTAGCATTTCTGGGAAAAATACAATTTAAACATAATGAACTATCTTTTTTTTATATGTTTCTGGATTTGTTTTACTAGTACATTTCTAAGGACTTTAGAGCAGTCCTTGCCTTGTAATAGTGCAGATTCAGCTCCTTGCCCAGTGGAAGCAGTCCCCTGCCTCATATTAATGCAGATTCTCAGCCCAAGCAGATTTTCTGTGCCTCCCCCAAGGCAGAGACCTTTGCTTTTATTCCCACCAACTAGAAGCCAAGGATCTTACTCAGGGCATGAGGATTGACTGATTTCTTGACTCTCCTACAGGAGCTTAATGCTTTTCTTTTTATGACAGAAGGATCGAGAAGATGTGTGCAATTCATATCTATGACTTACCCTGGAATGCAGCTCTCCCCAGTCTCCTACTCTGCCCTAATCTTTCCTATGAACTACCAGTGGAGGCCGGTGTGAAAGAGCCTGGAAATGGGTGCCAATTCAACCTTGTGTTGGAATCTTCCAGGGCTCTTATTCTGTCACACTAGACCATCTTTGATATTTAAGGATTAATTAATCATTTTAGATGTTTTGTTCCAACTCACTTATAAAGAAGTCACCTTCTTTTCCTATCTCTGCCAAAGATTAAAGAGTCCATTTGTCCCAAATGAACTTGGGTCTTGTCACCTTTTGGAGTTCAATACTTTTGGTTACCTTACAACCTCAAAAAGTAGAATAATTTTGTAGGTTATTTGGCCTTTCTCCTTGGCAGATAATGAGTAATAGTCTCTTGTAGCTTTCTATACCATGCTTAGAAAGAGAGCTCCCTTCTTTTTAATGTTATAAAACAATATAAACTGAAAATTATCCAAATCATGTTGATTTGCAATTCAGACTCAAACATATCCTTGGGGTTAGCAGGTAATCAAAGGTAAGCAGAAATATAATTTTCTGGCTTTGTCACTCTGATTCATTCAGTATTTAGGATTATTTTCTCCCCTCTGCTCAACCTTGTTCTTTCAAAACTGATCTCATCCAAAAATAAACTTGAGATAGAGATAATCTATAAATTATACTTTTGTTTGCCCTCTCTGCCTAATTCTAATTATTTCCCTGATAGAAGATATACAATACTGCATTATTAGATTATAACTCAAATACAGGCTAGTGAAATGGGAAGTTAGCTCCATATGTTAACTTAGAACAGGAAAACAATTGAGTTGAAAATAATCTAAATAATTTTTGGACCCTTTATTTTCTTAATAGGAAGAACATCAGAAATAGCACTAAAAGTTTAGTATAAGATTAGTAGCTAAATAATTTACTACATTTTAGAAACATGAGTGCATGTTTCAATATAAAATTAAAATTACTATATACATAGATCCATTTGACTTTTTTGTGCCTCAGGGTTTTCAATTGCTTTAACACTATTATGATTCACTCACTTGCTCTAACTAAATTCAAGCACATATAGTATAAACATCCTCTGGACAGCTAATTTAATAAGGAATTTGACATATTTTAAGACAGAACATAACTATGAAGATATCACTTGACTTAATGAGAACATTATATATACTTAGATATAGATACATAGCACCTATTGGCCTTATCATAGAAAATTAACCACAAATCACAGGGATATTAAGGCAAAGAGTTGATTAGATGTAAAGGATTAAAATGAAAAATCTTGATTTTCCTTTATCATATTCTAAATTAATTAATTTATTTTACTATCTGGACTCATCTCTCTCCTTAAACCCCAAAGTGGAACAAAAGTCACAATTGATTTAATTTTATTGTTTGAGTCTGTTTTTTATTCAACAATGAGTTCTTGAGCGTCTATTTTATATGAGTCAGCACTCCGTTGGATATTAGGGATTTAACTGTGATGGGGCAGTGTCGTGCCTGACTCCCAGACTTAATTTATATTTGTAGACATAAATATGTAATTATTATAAGCTTAGACGGTTATTAAGTCAGAAGAAGTGGAAGAGATTTTGCAGGTGACAACATTGTAATTCAATTTAGTCTAGGGATTTTGGAAAAATCATATTAGAGTTTGATAAGTTTCACTCTTGGTCTTCTGAATGTTTATAACAAGGCACATCCCATGGTAAACACACACAAAAAAATTATAGAATGTGTATGCAATGCCTCTGATTTTGTGGGAGTCAATTTACCTAAAAGTTCTTTTCAGTCACTAAATAGGATGGTTTTGCTGTAACAATGTATCTTTGCACAGTAAATACTACCTAGTGTTCTAGACTGTAGAACAAGTCAAATGAAGACTCTCTTTAATCAAATTTCCCAGTATAAATTTGAGGTACAGGGGCCACTGGGAATCTTGCAAAGAATGCACAGAGACTGAAATGTTTCAGAGTAAGTACTTCTAAAATCTGCTCTCTCTTTCAACAAGAGTCTTATTAAAAACAACTGAGCCTGGGTGGCTCAGTTGGTTAGGTGACTGCCTTCGGCTCAGGTCATGATCCTGGAGTCCCGGGATCGAGTCCCACGTCGGGCTCCCCGCTCAGCAGGGAGTCTGCTTCTCCCTCTGGCCCTCTTCCCTCTCGTGCTCTCTCTCATTCTCTCCCTCTCAAATAAATAAATAAAATATTTAGGAAATAGTAGTAGGAAAGTCATGGTGTCTGTAACTATAGCATATAACGCTCTAGAGGAGCCCAAGGTATGATAACAATAGTAAATATGATAGCAATGTGTTTCTATAAAACACATAGGTCATTTAGGAAAATAATTTTCAAAAATATGGCCCATAAGTCACTGACAGCCTTAGAAGTCATACTGTGAAGTTCCCAGGCTTATCATGTTCAGAAGAAAAAAAATAATAATTGTTTTTGTTTATATACATTTCATATATTTGAAAAGCAAGATTGGTTTTCATTTTCATAAAAAACTCCATATTTTCAAACAATTACTTTATTCATAAGTATGTCTCCTGAATTACTGGTCTCAACTAACATTCAAGTAATAGGAAAAAATCTTTTACTTAACATTTCATTTGTATGTTGTAGTTTTAAATTTGCATATTTGGTTATTCTAATCATGCTTCATTGTATCTGCAATTCATTAAAATAGATCAACAATTCAAAAGTGGTTCATTAAGGCAAAAAATAATTAAATTCATAAATATCTGAAAATTGAATTTTATTAGAAAGCTGATCAATTTGTTTCTTATTTCCTTTAAAGCCAATATATCACCAATTGCAAATTTATGCAATAGTGACAGAAAGTCATAGAAGATTTTGCAGTGTTTTACATAAAATATAGGGACCTCTCCAATAAGTTAAATTCATTTTAGAAAATAGGAAACAAGTGAAAAATTTCAAAGAATTGATTAAATTTACTTTTCAAGACAGGAAAAATCACACAACTAGAAAGATGTCATCTAACATTAGATACTACTTATCAATGAGATGTGAAAATTCACTCTGAGAAAGCAAACCAGATTATTGTATCGGACACTACATGATATCAATGTATTTTAATAGAGATTACCAATTAAATTCAACTGTTTGTTTTGGCAATTTGCTTTGCAATGGGACAAATTTTTGCTGTTTAGCACATGTATGAGTATAAGGGTGTAGCTACATTTTGTGCTGTGTATCCCAGATAACCATGCTACAGGAGAAATAATAATTTATGTTAGAGTTACTCTCGGAGCTGTTACATAGATTGGAAAATATTGTGTTGGGTTCATAACTGAAGGAAAAGCAGCTATGCACATACCTTAACATAATTCATATTTTTTGGTTTATTTTTAAATAATTTATTGAGGCAAAATTCATACAACATAGTCTAAATAGTGCTAACTATTGTTTCTATCAAATCCTGTTTATAATGCCCCTAGTTTTTCTTCACAATTTGTACTTTGTTCCATCTTCACATTCCTAAACAAGGGCACCATTATTTTGAATTAAAATACTATACATTGTCATAACTAAAAACTTCACCCATCAGATCTATTCACCAGAAAACAGTCAAAATTATTATTTTTATAACACAACTCTGACTTTTTCTTTTTTTAATTTTTAAAATTTTTTTTATTATGTTAATCACCATACATTACATCATTAGTTTTTGATGTAGTGTTCCATGATTCATTATTTGCGTATAACACCCAGTGCTCCACGCAGAACGTGCCCTCTTTAATACCCATCACCAGGCTAACCCATCCTCCCAACCCCCTCCCCTCTAGAACCCTCAGTTTGTTTTTCAGAGTCTATCGTCTCTCATGGTTCATCTCCCCCTCCGATTTTCCCCCTTCATTCTTCCCCTCCTGCTATCTTCTTTTTTTATTTAACATATAATGTTAAAAAACATATAATGTATTATTTGTTTCAGAGGTACAGATCTGTGATTCAACAGTCTTGCACAATTCACAGTGCTCACCATAGCACATACCCTCCCCAATGTCTATCACCCAGCGGCCCCATCCCTCCCACCCCCCACCCCCCACCCCCCACCCCCCACCGCTCCAGCAACCATCAGTTTGTTTCCTGAGATTAAGAATTCCTCATATCAGTGAGGTCATATGATACAGTCTTTCTCTGATTGACATGATTCTCTTATTCCGCTCAGCATAACACTCTCCAGTTCTATTCATGTCATTGCAAATGGCAAGGTTTCATTCCTTTTGATGGCTGCATAATATTCCATTGTATATGACTTTTTCTTTCAAAGCATAATCTTCCCCTTGCTCCTAGGATGAAAGTACAACATTCTCAACCTAGCCTTACTCTTTATTTCAAGTTCTTTGTCACTCCAGCTTATTAAAGTCAAGCTACACTAGGCTTATTGCACTTTTAGAAATTGCCAAGCTCTTCCTGGTTTCACCAGAACTACTGTATATATAGTCATGTAAGTTAATATACTGCATAACTCTGGTAAGAGTATCATATAAATAGAACTTTCTTGGCCAATACCTGCCCCCTCACACTGGAGTTGTTTATGTGAAGGTTATGACCGACCATAAGTTATATTCTGTGCTTCGTATTTCCAGGCATTCTTCTCCCTTTACTAAACTATCTCCACTCACTCTTTAATACTCAGTTTAAGTGTGATAAACTCAAATGCTTAATAAAATTTTTTGAAAGAATGAACCATCATGTATGTATAGTTTTTCAGTTAATAAAACTCTTGAAACAGGCACAATTTAATTAGCTTTTCTCAGCAATTCTATGTGATTGGCTACAATTTTACTCTAATGTATATATGAGAAATTGAAGTTAAATAAGTTTATAATGTTCCACATCACTGGCAGTGGTTAGCCAAAGCTTTCTGTTTTCCGTTCACTTCATATGTTGTGAGAATTGTCTTCTACAGAATCATGAAATAGTATTGAGAACACCAGTTTCTACATGGCCTCAATTCACATGGAATTAACATCAAAGTCAAATGTCATTACCAGTTGTAAGAGTGTAATTTATTTTGAGTTTCTAATAGTTAATGGATTATTTAAATATAAAATACTGATGTAAAAAAATTCAAATCTGAAAATATATGACCGTTAAAGAAAACAATTTCTTTTTATAAATTTGTTCTCTCAGTGATTAAACCACTAGATCTATTGTTTTCAGCAAAATTGGGTTTGCCACCTTATATTTAGGTTATTGTTTTGGGGGAATTTGCACTGTGATATACGCAAAGAATTCAAGAAGTTGTATTATGTGCCAGTCACCCAACTTTCATGTTTACAATTCATTTAGAGGGATTAGTCTTTGTATAAAATCTCTATATCAACATAGCAATACTGTCATGTTAATCATGGATCTTAATACAGGCTTCCTGAAGTTGTTCTCTCTGTGACTAAGCTTTCTATTGTGATTTCTTTCCTGAAACAACCACGTTTCTAATTGATTCCACTATTCATATCACTGCTGACTCCTCATCTCTTCAATATGAACATTAAAAATAAAAATAAAAATACCATCAGATTGCTTGTCACTTATTTTAGTTCTGTCAGGAACAAATGCTTTATTTTGATGTAACAACATAAAGTATCTGTGGTAGAGTACTTACAACCAAAATGCAGTGGCTTAGCATAAAGTTTTTAGATATTTAATCAAACATCTAGATAAAAAATATACTCACTGGCTGCCAGAGACAAGATTCTGATTACCTATCTTTGAGGAAATGGAATGTTTGAGAAAATTATTTGGTGTGTTCCACTATTGTACCTGTCACACACTTTTAATTAAAAGTGTATTGATGCATGACTAAACTGTGCTGGTGAAAAACAGACCCATTTTATTTCAATTGCAGTAATGTACACATAGCCCAATGGAGTAAGCCCATGCAATTATAACACAAAGACAGATCCAGTGAAGTAAGCCTCTAACACCTCGGTCTCAAAGCAGATGTAGATGTGGAGCGCCAAATATCACAGATCAGTGTGGACTCAATCGGCACAAATGAATTTACTGATCTAGTCTAAATACCTATAATGAAGACATTTCCCTATTCTACAGCAAATTAAATATGTGGAGAAATAAATGCTGAATAATGATTAACTTTCCTTCTGTTTCCCACAGTACTGCATGTCAGAAATCACTAAATTCATCCATTCTGACTGTACATATGTCAGTGGCTGAAATGAAAAGCAACGTTTGCATATATCAAGTAATGGTGGATACACATTATTATGAGTTTGGAAATTGGAGCTAAAAGATCTTTTTTTGTTAACTATTTTTTTTAGTAATTTCACTCATAAAAATATATTCAGCAACACAATCAATCCCAGGAAATGGAAATCAGAGACCAATGTTAGAAGGATTAACCTTTATTGACTATTTCTGAGTCACAAAGGGTAAGATGCTTTAGAAATCTCTGAGACCTTAACCCAGAAAGGAAAACCATAAGTAATAAATTATTCCAGTGGGTAGTTTATTTTATTCCTAAAGTAGACCAATGAATAGATCTAAAAGCTGCATTTAATAATGCTGTAACACAATTAATTAAACCAATGATCATAATTGATATTTTTTAATAATTTTCTATGAGAACTCACTATGCACTATACTTAACACTGAGAAAGGAGGAAAACACTTAATTTTGTTCTTTGTAGAAGAAGCTTCACATTAGGTGCTTCTATGTACAGGAGGACCTGAGGATGCTTTTGAGACGTAGGAATTGTTTTACAGATGGAGAAACTGCCATTCTGATAAATAAGATGAATTTTTCTTTTTTTTTTTTAAGATTTTATTTATTTATTTGACCAAGAGAGACACAGCAAGAGAGGGAACACAAACAGGGGGTGTGGGAGAGGGAGAAGCAGGCTTCCTGCTGAGCAGGGAGCCCGATGCGGGGCTCCATCCCAGGACCCTGGGATCATGACCTGAGCCGAAGGCAGACATTTAATGACTGAGCCACCCAGGCACCCCAAGCTGAATTTTTCAACACTAGTGAGTGACAGTTTCAAACTTCTTATCCTCTGTCAGCAAAATCTGGTTCCTATCTACACCACTGTGGTTAATTAATTGTTCCTACATTCAAGTAACTTAACCGTCAAAAGGGGGAGTTGTTTTTGAGAAGGCCCACTAACATGTGATCCTAAGAACTCTGTGTGTTTGTATACTTCCCCTTATTTTGTTATCTTAATGTTTTAGAGGTTAACATTGCAATCTCCATTTTATAATAACGAATCAGACTAAAAGAGGTTATCTTTGTGATCCAAACTTACTAGTATATGAGAGGCTTAAATTTCAAATTCAAGTCTCATTCTCAAACCCCTATTCCTTCTGGAATTAGTGTACAGGAATGGCATAAGGGGGAGGTAAATATAAGCATACTACCATTTGGATTTAGGGAGGTGAAATTTATATCGAGTTATCTAGACTTGAGCAAATGATCAAATGATTTTAGATGGGAGAATAATATCCATTGACATCTCATTATAAAGAACCAGGGGTAATTATAGACATATATCTAGATATATGTCTCTCTCTATATATGTTATCTATGTCTATATATAAGGAATAAGGGGTGATTATAGACATATATCTGGAAGCAACATAAAAGTTGATTCAAAAGTGGAGAGTACTGACATTGGTTAATGAAGTAAAAACTTCTGATGACCAGAGAAACTGTGAAGTAAAGAAGTAAAAGCTGAGGTGGGGGTGATTGTTAGGGAGGTAGAACTGATTGGACACTTCTGATAGCCATTTAATGGCTATCAATGTTTCAACCCTTTGTAAAAAGATATTGACAGGAAATATGGTGCTGAGAAGAAAAAGTAGGAATGGGAGAATAAAAGAGAAGACATCAATTTTGAGCATAAGGAATTTGATTTCTTATCAGCAGTGTAGGATTTGAATAATGAAAGAGCGGTCAGAGCTTGATACAATGATTGATGAGCCATTTGTATAAATGTGAGAGTTCAAGCCTGATAAGAAATGGGGAAGATAGGCACAGACTCAGCTTTGGGGAATATCTCTTTTTATGGGAGGAAGAGGACTTATATGAGAGGTCATGAAATATGGTGGAGAATCAAGAAAGACAACATCGAGATGAGAAAGTTTCATATCAAACAAGCAGTGGTAGAGCCCTCAACTTATACCACGCTGTATTCTTTTCTTTTTCTTTTTTTTTATTAAAATATGATGTGTTATTTGTTTCAGGGATACAGGTCTGTGATTCGTCAGTCTTACACAATTCACAGCACTCACCATAGCACATACCCTCCCCAATGTCCATCACGCAGCCACCCCATCCCTCCCACCCCCCCTCCACTCCAGCAACCATGCTGTATTCTTATCTCTAGGAACCAGGAATTACAAGAGAGCTTCTATATTCTCTCTCATAAAAAAAACACATAGGTTGATGGCTGTGAGAAAATATATAACTTGGTAGAATATTATAACACAGACTTCTTGAAATGTTACATTTTTTAAAAAGATTTTAAGTAATCTCTACACCCAACATGAAGCTCGAACTCACAACTTTGAGATCAAGAGTCACGTGCTCTACTGACAGACAGCCAGGCACCCTGAAATGCTGTAGTTTTGAAGGGAGCAATTGGAGGTCCCTCCATTTTCATACCCCTCAGACTTCCACCATGATATTTTCCCCTTATCACACATACCTAATGTTCTCTCTCTATCTCCTTCATTAAAATCATTCATTTATTCATTCACTTGCTCATACATTTGCTTATTAATTACCCATATACTTTCTGGTAAAGTATATGCTAGATACTGTATAGAATCATAAAAATTAAAGAGAGGAAGCTCCTGTTCTCATGGAAAATAGATGAACTCTTTCTCATAAATGTGTGCCATGGGAAAGCAGGATGGTAAATCCATAGTAATTTATAATCTAATGACATGCAAATGCTGCAGGAGACCCAAACCAAAGAAGCAATGATTTTGAAGATGTTAACAATATTTCTCATTCCTTTTCACTGTAGACTACATTCAAGCTCAACGGGGTCTTATTTTTCCTCTGATTCTGCCAAGCCTATTTCTTTAGTGTGGGTTCATTGTTAGACAGTGGAAATTTTATTTATTCATTCATTCACATGTAACATGCTACAATTTGCCCTCAAACTACATGCCCTGAAACTAAGATTCTGCTCACTTTATGGAAAACAAGATAAGAGAGTGAGGTTATTCCTTTGGTAATAGAATCCACTGAGTAGATCAAGCAACCATTTCTTTATTCATTTCCCTGAACTCAGGGCTTCTGGAAGAATTAAAAGTTAAAAAAAAAAAAAAGGAAAAAGAAAAAAAAATAGTCTTGCTTCTGAAAGTGTGTCTATGAATATATCCTAAAAAAGGTATGAGTAAGGGGCGCCTGGGTGGCTCAGTTGGTTAAGCGACTGCCTTCGGCTCAGGTCATGATCCTGGAGTCCCGGGATCGAGTCCCACATCGGGCTCCCTGCTCAGCAGGGGTTCTGCTTCTCCCTCTGACTCTCTTCCCTCTCGTGCTCTCTGTCTCTCATTCACTCTCTCTCTCTCAAATAAATAAATAAAATAAAATCTTTAAAAAAAAAAAAAAAAAGGTATGAGTAAGCTTCCAAAACTGGTACTATTGTGGTTATTGTAAACTCATTGGTTTTTGTTCTCTCCCTTAGAAACAATTACTTTGTAAGAGGTTTTATCAACAAATTACAAGTTCAAACTAACACCATCTGTAATCAGGCCCTTCATCTGGAGAATTAGGATCAGCATAGCCTTCTTAGAGTGTCAATGGAGTTAGAGGATGCTGCTACCCCTTTGCAGAAGTGAATTGCCTCTCGAAGCACACATGGAACCACTTTTGTTTGTAACTCCTGTGACCAATATTATTCATTTTCACTCATACAAGTTATTCAGTAAAAGGAAAACAGCATGTTTGAATAGTAAATTTGCAGCGTAGTGTGCTGGAAGAGATTTATTGCTAGGAAGAGTTGAGTTCTAGGAATGCTGAGAGCCAGAGGGCGATGCAGATGCATGCAGAAGGATTCAATCACAGTTTCAGGTGCCTTCCTTCACTATGGTCTTGATGGCTGGGGCATCCCCATGGAAGCCGTCTGTTCAACATCTTAAGAGAACATGTGGTATTCAGAGGGACATGCTTAGGATATGAAGTCTTATTGAACAGCCCCATTCCTCCTTACTGTTTCATTCATTTCTCATTGCTACTGTTTCAGCAGGTTCACTTGGCCTCCCTGGCCAATTTTCAACATGTCAGCATTTTGAAAACATTCATAGATCTCTAAACCCACATATAGGTAGTTTTGTTCTAATGCAGATCCAAATGAATTCTTAAGCAGTTTCTCTAAAATTTTATGCAAATATCTAAAATAATCCAAAGAGTTGTTTAGCATGTCTGTAATCAAATGTTCAGGTGGTGTTTCACTGAAAAAATTATTTAAAAATATGAAGAACCTTACATAGATTTGTGCACATCTGGTACATAACGATGTTAGGAAGCACGCCTCTTGAATTCTGCTTCCCAAATAAAGTTCCTTCCCAAAAGAAAACTATTTCACCATCAAGATATTATACACCCCGGGTTGCTCCAGTGGAAAGCAAAAAGAAGACTTAATTGGATACTTCATGTAGGAATCATTTACCAAAAGAACAGAAGACTTAGAGCAAATTCTAATTATGAATAAAAACTAGTGACACACATACAGTGATATAGTACATATACTGCAGTTTTATATTCATGCAATTGTAATAAAGAAATATGCATACTAATATACATTGTATATAAACATATATAATTATGTAATATTTAATTGCTATTAGGTTTATTTATCATATTTAAGTTCAACTTATTTAATCATATTCAGTGGTCATGAAATGTGTATTATAATTTTAAATACCTGCTGAATTATATTTCTTAGGACTAACTTTATTTCTGTGTCATACAAAGCATGGCTTTTTGGCTAATTTCTCATGAATTCTTAAATTGTATTTATAGAATATTTATCCTGGCACTTATCTCTAACAGATCAAAAGACTTTGTGGCAATCCCTTGAGAAAATAATACATATTTTCACATTTCCTTTACTAAACAAAGTAAACGGTTTCATTAAGTTAAAAAAAAGCTGTCAAATTTACTGATAAACTTTAACTTATAAAGTGTTTCTCCCCATTGTAGTTGGGTAGGTTAAAAACGAAATTCAACTGAGCATATTTAAAGATCAAATTAGCTTTACTCAGCAATTCATGAATCAGGCAGCATCCCATCTGGGGAGTAGAAAGGCACTCCCAAAAAAAAAAAAAGAAAATGGGAGACTTTTACAGGTAAAAGGGGGTGTCACAAGGAAAGAGAGAATTACCTCATCTTTCTTTGGGGGACAGCAGGGATCTATCAGATGGATTACTTCATCAGTGCTGGCCAGGTAATTCCAGACCGACTAGTTAAAGATCACACTCTGGGTAGATGCTGAAACCACAATTAGGTTAGATATTAAGTCTTGGTTCACTGATGTAGAGCTTAGCACAAGTGACTCTATTTGAGGCCTGTCTTTTTTTCTTTAACAGGTATGAGTCACTAACCGTTTGAGACGGTTTTCTGATTACCCATTTGGAACAAACTCAAAAAATATAGTGTGAGCGATTTGTTATTGACTATCTGTAGTTGAAGGCAGTCTCTGTGTATGCATCTAATACTTTCCTCACTATATTTACCTATTACTTACTCAAGCAGTGGTGAATTGGAAGCATGGTCTTTTGATATGCTAATATAATTACTCTTTTCTTGGAGTATAAACATTACGAAGAGGCTGTGAATATACATAGTCAGGATTTATCACCTACAAACAAGTACCAAATAGAGCTAAGCCTTGAATTTTTAACTTTCATGTGCCAAATCTTCAAACTCATGTATTAGTTGTCAGGGCCCCACAGTTGCTGCCCCGTTAATGAGATCAAATTCTCCATGGTTCAAATCTTGCTCAAAATTGAAAAGCTTTATAGTACTAACAGGTTTGGGCATATGTAAATGTGTTCTCCAGTTGTCAGCCTGGCTTTCAATCTTACTTCAAGAATAAGTCACTATTTCCACAAGCTTCTGTGACTTTCTTGTTTCTGTCACTTCTCACTTGTTACCCAGAAGAAATCCATCCTGCTGCAATGGGTAAAACATTCTTTATCTGTCTCAAAACAGCTTTCCCTATTATTTGCATTTTCAAACCTTTTTCTAAACACATCCTGCATCTACTCAGCTGTTTCCAAAAAGATGTGTGCTGGGGGACACCTTCATTGAACCAGCAATGGTAGCAGTAAATGTCTTCCTCCTCAGAGAATTTGCAAGTTCAAAATCTCATGGTATACATGGAGAGTTTAGATTATAATTTTTCAATATTCCTTCCTGTACATTTGTCAAAAACAAATTTCATCTGCCACTGGGCTGCCCAATTCTCCAGTATGATTAGAGCCATCTGGAGCATCTCCCAAACCTCATTAGTTTTTAACTAACCAAAATAGTTTAGTGTTGTCAGAATATTTCACCATCTCCCTGTTTATGTTGTCCTCTTCATCATTAGCAAATACACTGACATACATAGGTCCTGACACCAAAAGCCACCACCCCATCTTTCAACCCCCACACGAAGGAATATCTATGTATTATCAATCACTGTTTTAATCCCTTAGTCACTTTTCCCATAACCTATATATTCTGATTCATTACCCTGAGACCTCCTAAGGATTAGTAAAAACTGGACAATTGGTATGATCATAAAGAAGCAACATTTCATTTCCTGCTAACTTTTGCCAATCAGAAATCGGGAACTGAGAAAACAGTGGAAAGACAATGAGAAAATTTGGGAAATATTTACCAAATAATACTTAGTATTTCACAGAGTCTTTTGTAATGCCAAACAGTGCAAGACAATGCATAATGCCCTCTCACCTCTAAGAACAGTGGGGGCTTCCAATAAGATCTTTAAGCTTCTGCTGAGTTATGAGTTTGACTTTGGTTCTGGAAATAGATTAAATCATCTGACCTGTCTTTATATTTCTTTTCATATATTTGTGATAATGTTAGCCTAAGATATTATCGTATTACCTATTAAGCTGTTATGAAACATGTAAACTATTAAATCCAATGTAATTAATAAGTTGGGTCAAATTCTAAAGTTATTTATCATTCTAATGTATATGATTTATTATATATAATAAATGCATATAATATCCTATATATAACCTAAATATATATACCTAGATATGTATATCACTAGCAAAATACCATAAAGGAGGAGATAATAATTAATTATTTAAATCTCCACTTAATTTCACTGACCTCATTTTGAAGAGAGAAAATTTCTGACTTAAACAGGATTCTAGAGGGGAGGGGGGTGGGGGGATGGGTTAGCCTGGTGATGGGTATTAAAGAGGGCATGTACTGAATGGAGCACTGGGTGTTATATGCAAACAATGAATCATGGAACACTACATCAAAAACTAATGATGTAATGTATGGTGATTAATATAATAAAATAAAAATAAAATAAATAAATTACATAAATATTTTCGTCCTTTTTCTTCTCTAATTTATTCTTAAAAAAATAATACATCATTATGGTCTTTTATTGTGTTACAAAGTGCATTATTATTATATTATCATTTTTCTTAGATTATATTTTCCATATTTTAAGAAACATATAAATTGAGTAAGCAGGAATGTTCTGCAAGAACTGTGCCAATCCAAAACATATGTGTGTGTGCATAAAATATTCGACAGTAAGTGTTCATACATTTTGCATAACTCACACCCCCATGGTATCCAGGCAGTATGTACACCCGAAGTAATGGGATGATCTAAAAACCAAATGCTTAGGTGTCTGTTCCATTTTTATATTGCAGTTAATAAACTATCTGCAATAGAATTCAAAATGTTAATTTCATATTAATTACTCCTTTGAACATGTTCTTTCCTGCCATTCATTACTTACTACATCATATATTTAGGAATGATGTCCAACCATTATGGAAAAACATGCATAGGTAAAAGATTTAAGTATTTTGTAAAATATTAAACAATTTAAAAATTAGTTAACAACATGACTTTACTTTTTAAACAAGAATCATCCATTAAAAAAGAGAAATAAAAAGAAAAACTAAACAATCAAAACAGCAAAGCCATAGGAAGAGATTTCCTTGTTTAGAAGTCTAAATATAGTTTAGTTGGATTTACAAAGGGGAAGTGCTAATAGTATGCCACTTATTGGCATGCACAGTTTAGTCGGATTTTTTCATTTCCATATGCATTCTGATTTTCCAGCACATCCAATATGCACTGCTAACCTGTTGTCTTTATCTCCTTAATTATAAATCTTTGTAATTAAAAAAGTCAACCTTTACAATGATTCATTTAAATAAATTTAATTTAATCAATGCTTCTGAAATGGAAGACTTAGAATTCCAAAAACAACTTTTTCAGACTACTTTCAATAGTGGTGAGCATTATAATAATAAGTGCTCATAAATTCCTTTTTCCCACCTCACATATTTCCAAACAATTTAATGCATCTTGTAGCACTTGTTCTTCCCGTTAAATGAATATGCTAGGTTACTCGCCCTTGACCAGATGGAAGCAGTTTAGTCATCTAGATAAATAGTATCTCCTGTATATTATAGAGAAAGTGAAGGGCGCCTGGGTGGTTCAGTCGTTAAGCGTCTGCCTTCGGCTCAGGTCATGATCCCAGGGTCCTGGGATCAAGCCCTGCATCGGGCTCCCTGCTCAGCGAGGAGCCTGCTTCTCCCTCTCCCACTCCCCCTGCCTGTGTTCCCTCTCTTGCTGTGTCTCTCTCTGTCAAATAAATAAATAAAATCTTCAAAAAAAAAAAAGAAAGTGAGTCTTTCCTTTGAGAAGAACACCACAGATGACTTGAAAATTACATGAGCTTACCTTTTAAAAACAGCATATTTGGGTTACTTTTTCCGTGGTCAAGTCTTTTCATTTGCTAAATAGTCCTTGATAATATGGCTGACATTACTGAGTGGGACCTTAATTGACCAGCACCCGCTACCCAAAATCTTTTTTTTTTTAAGATTTTATTTTATTTATTTGACAGAGAGAGACACAGCGACAGAGGGAACACAAGCAGGAGGTAATACGAGAGGGAGAGGGACAGGGAGAGGCAGGCTTCCCTCTGAGCAGGGAGCCCGACGCGGGGCTCAATCCCAGGGCCCTGGGATCATGACCTGAGCCGAAGGCAGACGCTTAATGACTGAGCCACCCAGGTGCCCCCGGCTACCCAAAATCTTTATCAAAGGAACATTTGTGCCCTTCAGTTCTAATGTTGTTATGAGACAGACATCTGATAATACACAAAATATCTTAGCTTCTTTTATAATGTACATATTTAGCTGAATCATCTAGATCTTCATTACAGAAGTTCAATTATATTTCACATATACAGTTAATATGTTAGGAAAAGATACATTAATACAATGACAGGGATTATTATTAATATTTTTATAAATATAATAATAAGATTGTTAAACAGATTTTCTACCTAAAAATTCAGTTAATCATATTTTTTCTTTTTCCATCTGGTTAGTAGCTTATTTTTTGGTCTTAGGCATGTAATTTTGTTGTCAAAAACCAACTTTTGTGCTTTGAAGCGAAAATAGAACTCGAAGACAGAGTTTGGGATAAAGAGGAACAATAGCTTTATTGCTTTGTAGGGCAAAAGAGTCTATAGCAGGCTGTGGCCTTCAAAAAACTGCAAGCCCCCCTGAAGGAAGGGTCTGAGGGATCTTATCGAAAAATACATGATCTAACCGGTTTTGACAGGAATTGTGTATGCTGCCAGCCTCATTTTTCATGTTTTCAGGGTGGTTCCTGTTCCTGAAACAAAAAGCTAAGAAGCAATGAGGGTAAGATTGCAGAAGAGAGGAAAAAGGTTACTTTAAAATCCAGCTTCGCTGAAGCATTAGTGCAGCCATTTGATTTTTGTTCAACTTTATGCTTTTAAGCAGTTTCAATTTTAGCTGTGTTAGAACTGAATCTTTATCAACGAAAGTAAACAGCTGGGTTTCCTAACTTGAAGTCCTTATTTGTCCTCATTAGTGAAAAAAAATTTAAAGCTATCCACTGTTTTCCATTTGCTTGGTAAATTCATGTTTTATCCCCATTCAGGATTATCTAAATATAATTTCTATATTTTTTGTCCCAGCTTTAATTTAGAAATACTTCCAAATCCAAAAAGTAGTCTTTACCTAGGCTCACCAACTGTTAACATTTTATAGCATTTGTTGAAACATTTGAGAGTTACTAAAAAACACCATCCAGAAGTGACACTATTTCATTGGCCAAATTAGAGACAACTTTCTCTAAAAAGAAATATTGACAGAAATAGATTATAAAACATTGGTTAAGGGGCGCCTGGGTGGCTCAGTCGTTAAGCGTCTGCCTTCGGCTCAGGTCATGATCCCAGGGTCCTGGGATCGAGCCCCGCATTGGGCTCCCAGCTCGGCGGGAAGCCTGCTTCTCCATCTCCCACTCCCCCTGCTTGTGTTCCCTCTCTCGCTGTGTCTCTCTCTGTCAAATAAATAAATAAAATCTTTAAAAAAATTGGTTAAGCAAAGAATCCATACGTCATTACTGATACTAAAAAGAAATAATTGGGGCGCCTGGGTGGCTCTGTGGGTTAGTGTCTGCCTTTGGCTCAGGTCATGATCCCAGGGTCGTGGGATTGAGCCCTGCATCGGGCTCCCTGCTCAGCAAGGCAATCTGCTTCTCCCACTCCCTCTCCCTCTGCCCCTGCTCCTGTATTCTCGCTGGCTCTCTCTCACTCACTCTCTCAAATAAATAAATAAAATCTTAAAAAAATAAAAAAAATAATTAAAATGGGTGGTGTGAGATGGGGGGCTGATCACTTTCTTTGAATATATGTAGAAGAAATAAATGATAGAAAATCATCACATTACCACAAATACGGGGATGATTACTTTAACTGAAAACTACCAATGGTTGCTAAAATTGTTGGTAAAAGACTGTTGAAAAATAGGCTACTTAGGTAGTCTCAGTGTATCATCTCATAGATTTCATACTAACACAAAAAGGAAAAAAAAATAGTGAGTAGAGAAATCTTGTGGATTACCTGTGCCAAATGATTAAACTTAGTATCACCACTAATGGGACAAACTGTCAACATATGCCCTCTGCTGTGAAAGGACATAACATCAATTGAATAACAGGTTCAAAAAAGAACTGCAATCTATTTTGCAATCAACAATAGCATAACAGTCTGAGAAGTTTCTCAGAGATAAACTAGCTGATTTAATTTATTATGCTTATTTTGTTTTGATGGCATGTATATGTTGTCTGATTCACAATTACAGGAGACATAAAACCCCTTTCCAGTTCAAAATTGGTCTCTGACTGAAAGTTTTAGTAAAACATTTAGATATTTCTGAATATGCAGGTGTTCCCTATGGGACATCAATCCAGGTATGACTCAAACTTTCAATTTCTCTGGATTGTTATTTTTTAAAAGCTTCAAATATATAATAGCAAGTTATATCATTTTTGAGATTAGTTTTCCTCCTCATATAACAGTAAAGAAACTTTTGAATTATAGGCAATGGACAAGTGACAATTTGTTATCATGCCCTAGAAATTTACATATTAACTTTTATAAAGATATTTGAAAAATAAATTAGTGCATCAGACAGATATAGCTCCTTGTTTTTAAAACACAATAACTAGAGACAACTATAATCACATAATACACCTTTAATACAAAAAAAAGTTCATGGTCTAACAATAGTCATCTGAATTTTAGTTTTGTCTATCTTTAAAGAACTTATTTTGTAGGTACTCTTTTTAATTGGAAAAAAAAAAATAAAGTCTCTCCTTTCCCAGGCTGCCTCAGTACTTTGGCAACTTAAATACAGAAAGAATTTTTTTCATGGTGAAAAGACCATATAACCCCATGAAAACCAGGGTTTATGATGGCCTTCAGCAACAGTGCTATGCATGGCGCCTCTATAATTTTATTTGATCCAGAAAAAACAGCTTAAGTTATATAATGGACATTCTCTTCAAATTTCCTTTCTTTGCAGGCTTGCACATGTATTGTTTTATATATGCCAATGTCAGCCTTTGTGATACAATGCTGCCAAAAATACTCTTTGATGAATGCTAATAAATTCAAATGCCTATATTACCCTGTAGTTTTTAAGGTTGGGGGTGGGAAAGAACAAAAGCCAAGTCTGGATAAATTATAGTCTACACTTGACATTGAAAATTGGGCCAAATATTCAAGGCTTCAAAAGATGGAATCTGTCCAGTCAGAATACCTCCTTCTCCTCCTGTCCATGTTAATCAATGGGACCGCTTAATATAAATGTCTTTATAGTGCATACCAGCAAATATGGGATCATACATTACAACACAATAATCTATAGCTAATGGATGTGGAGAATTTAGCAAAATTCCATGACATGTTGGAATGGCATATTATAGCTATGTTTCTTTCAAGTGAAACTTGTAGCACATGATCTTGATTCTGAAATATTCATCTATTCCAACAGTAGAACTAAACCAAGGCTTTCTCTTGATGAAGAGGGTAGAATTTTCCGCTCTCTATTTGCACACAATTAATTATAAAAGTTATTGCAAATCATTATCCAGGTGAAGAAGTCACATACTGACTGCATCATTAGTAAACTGGTGAATATCTGTTGTGACTATCCTTGGGGCATTTCGTTTCAAAATTGTCTGGCTTTGTTCCCAATTAATTCTAGGTATTCTGTCTAATCATTTAAGGATCTCATATATCAGTTTTCAGGATCTATAAGCCCTTATCAAAATATGGCATAGTAAGACTGAAAGAGAGTTAATTTATATAGGGTGGCGATATAAATTTTCACCCAAAAGAGGCACCCTTTCTTTTCCCCCCAAAAGGGACACTTTTGAAAGCAAAGGAGATGGTATCCAGACAGGGTGTCAGGCACCTGTGACGATCCTGCAGGAAAATAGGACCGGTAACAACTCAATGAAAATAACTATTGAGTGCAATTAAATGAATCAGAACTGTATTTCTATCAAATGCCAGACTTGAGTCTCTAAAGAATTTTCCTCTATACTTTCCAATATATTATGACATCACCCAAACTTAAAATATCTAACATGACAATTATCTAAACTTTTTGACTTTTCTCCTGACTCTTCTTTTTTTTAATGTTAACATCATTTTCCCAGTTAGTTTCTATAGGGCAAATAAATTTAGTCCAGCATTGATAATCTTCTTTTGTCTGGTCATAACTTGCATTTTATTCATTATATGACATTTACATATAGAATATTCCTTATTTGCCAAATACTGCAGGCATTTCCTAATAAGTCATATTTAATATTCTTAGATTTCTTAATTTTCTAACAACTTTGTTTATAATTGACAACTGCCTTAACACTATGAGTTTTTCGTCTTATCCTGTGTTTATTGGCCATTTGTGTTTCTTCTTCTATGAAATACTTGTCTATATCTTTTATCATTTTAAAATTGAGTTGTCTTTTTCATTTTTTTGACTTGTAGTTCTTTCAGATATAAATTAATTTCAGTTATATTGTTACAAATATTACCCTTTTTATGTTTGTGTTTTCACTATATTCTTTTTTTTTTTTAAGATTTATTCATTTATGAGAGAGAGAGAGAATGGGAGGAGGGGCAGGGGGAGAGAATCCCCAAGCTGACTCCCTGCCGATTGCAGAGCTCAACCTGGGGTTCCATCCCAGGACCCATGAGATCAAGACTTGAGCTGAAGTCAAGAGTCTGACGCTCAACAAACACTCAACTGATGAGCCACCCAAGCGTCCCTGTTTTCACTTTATTCTGGATAACTGGTTGAACAGAAATTTTTCAACTTCAGGAGGTCAATCTTACTAATATTTATTTCCCTTTATGGTTATACAGGGGTATACTTAAGAAATTTTTCTCTATCCTCAAATAATAGAAAAACTTACCTATATTTTCTACTTAAGTTTTAAAATATATCTTTAACACTTATTTATAATTAGTTCTCAATCTATATGTAAAATAAGTATCAGTTTGACAAAAATTGAATTCTTACTAGATTGAAATCTTCTGTTCGTTAACTTGATTTGTATCTCCATTTATTTGTCTTATTAGTGCTTTCCAATATATTTTATAAAATTATCCACAAAAGTTTTA
This sequence comes from Eumetopias jubatus, assembly GCF_037043125.1. NCBI lineage: Eukaryota > Metazoa > Chordata > Mammalia > Carnivora > Otariidae > Eumetopias > Eumetopias jubatus. Next base: position 83,368,962 of record NW_028274809.1, on the reverse strand, counting down.
GTGTGGCTTTCCTTAGATTTATTCTTAGGAATTCATTGGTCTTTGTTATAATTGTAAGTTACACTTATTTTCAAATTGTATTTGTTGTTTGCTGCTATTGAACAGAACTTCCATAGATTTTTTGTATGTTTATCTTAAGGATATCTAGACACTCTTATTAGCAATAATTGACTGTAAACACTTCTGGGTTGTATATGTAAACAATCATAGCATTTACCATGTTTCTTCTTATTCTAATCATTTGCCTGCATTTGTTTCATTTTTTCAATTTTTTTTTTCTATTCTGGATAGCACATTTTTAAAATTTTTTATTGTTATGTTAATCACCATACATTACATCATTAGTTCTTGATGTAGTGTTCCATGATTCATTGTTTGTGCATAACACCCAGTGCTCCACGCAGAATGTGCCCTCCTTAATACCCATCACCAGGCCAACCCATCCCCCCACTCCCTCCCCTCTAGAACCCTCAGTTTGTTTTTCAGAAGCCATCGTCTCTCATGGTTTGTCTCCCCCTCCGACTTACTCCCCTTCATTCTTCCCCTCCTGCTATCTTCTTCTTTTTCTTTTTTCTTAACATATAATGTATTATTTGTTTCAGAAGTACAGATCTGTGTTTCAACAGTCTTGCTTAATTCACAGCACTCACCATAGCACATACCCTCCCCAATGTCCATCACCCAGCCACCGCATCCCTCCCAACCCCCACCACTCCAGCAACCCTCAGTTTGTTTCCTGAGATTAAGAATTCCTCACATCAGTGAGGTCATATGATACATGTCTTTCTCTGATCGATTTATTTCACTCAGCATAAAACCCTCCAGTTCCATCCACCTTGTTGCAAATGGCAAGATCTCATTCCTTTTAATGGCTGCAAAATATTCCACTGTGTATATATACCACATCTTCTTTATCCATTCATCTGTCGATGGACATCTTGGCTCTTTCCACAGTTTGGCTATTGTGGACATTGCTCCTATAAACATTGGGGTGCACGTACCCCTTCGGATCCCTACATTTGTATCTTTGTGGTAAATACCCAGTAGTGCAATCGCTGGATCATATGGTAGCTCTATTTTCAACTGTTTGAGGAACCTCCATACTGTTTTCCAGAGTGGCTGCACCAGCTTGCATTCCCACCAACAGTGTAGGAGGGCTCCCCTTTCTCCGCATCCCCGCCAACATCTGTCATTTCCTGACTTGTTAATTTTTGGCTAGCACATTTAGTACACAATTAAATAAAAGTAGTGATAATGACATCTTTATTTCTTCTGTCTTATTTTAGAGGAAATGCTTCAAATATTTTCAATTGAGAATAGTATTTGCTGTGGTTTTTTAGTGGATACCTTTAATGGATTACTTGTTAAGAGACTTAATGATGAATAATTGTTGATTATTGTCAAATACATTTTTCTGTTTCTTTTAAATTTATCATATGGTGATTATCACACATTTCTCCTCCTTTAATCTTTTTATGTGGTAGATTAACATTACAAATTTTATAATGTTAATCCGAACTTAAATCCTGGAATAAATTCAACTTGCTTATGATTGATACCATTTTTTACATTGTAGGATTTGGCTTCTGAATATAAAGAGTTTGGATCTATATTCACAGCAAGACTGGCCTGTAAATTGGTTTTCTTATCACTGTCTATCATTGTCTAGATTTGGAATCAAGATTATACTGGCTTAATGGAAATAATTGTGAAATGTTCTAACTTGTTGTTTGTTTCATATACTTAAAATGATCTGTTCACTGAAATTGTGTAGAATTTGCCTGTAAAACCATCTGGACCCAGGGTTTTCCCACAAGGTCTTTCAAATTACTTCTTCTATTTCTTAACTAGTTGTAAGAATATTGCTGTGTGTGTGTGTTTTAAATAATTTAGCTTTAATAAATTTTCATTTCCTATATTTGACCATTTTATCTAAGTGTTCAAAATAATTGGAGTAAATTTAATAATAACAGTCTCCACTGAACTGTATAACTTATTTTCCCATGTAGTGATTTTAAGATGATTTCTGCTTTCTCCTTCTTCTTCATGAACCTTATAGATGGTTCTAAGTATAGATTACTTAAGTTTCGATTAACATTATAAAATTTGTAATGTTAATCTACCACATAAAAAGATTAAAGGAGGAGAAATATGTGATAATCACCATATGATAAAATCAAATCTCAAACACAAACTTGCTTTTTTGACCTCTATGCTGCCCTTTCTTTCTCTTTTACTTTCTAAAGCTATCTTTATTTTACCTTGTTTTTCTATAGATTTCTAATTTTATTTTTCTGTGTTTTTATTTTCCTCACTACTTAAATAGGATGCTACCTCATTTAATTTTCAGCCTTACTTACCTTCTAATTCAGTATTTAGTGCTATAAATTTCTACCTAATATTCTTTTTGCTCAATTTCCCAAGATGTAATATACAGCAATTACATAATTTGTTACTAAACATTTATGTTAAATATATTCTTAAGTATTTCTTACAAAATATTTATGCTGCTATTGTAAATGGTTTTGCTTCCTATTTCATTTTCCAATTATTCATCCTTAGTATGTAAAAAGTTATTTTTGTTTAATGATTTTGTATCTTTATAAAAATATTTTAGATTTCTTTCATGATCTTATTTTTGAAAATGAGTCATTGGAAAGCATTTATTTATGTTAACAAATGCATAGAGGTAATTTAATTTATATTTTTGTTACTTCCACCTTAACTGCAATTTGTATTCTTTCTGTTTGTCATTTTTTTCCTTTCATTATCAAGGAGTAGCCAGTTTATACAGATATTGAACACACATTTGAGAAGAATATGTGATCTTTAACTGTTGTACAACAGTTAATTAATACAAATTATTTATAATGTCTAATAATAGCAGTATTATTTTTTCATTTCACTTTCCATTTCTTCATTGCTAATTATAGGTAGGTAGGGAGGTAGGTAGGTAGGTAGACAGGACAGACATATCCTAAAGCTTAAACATGAAATATGTTTGAACAATATATTTTATAAATTAAATTGAATAAATACACAACTGTTTACATATATATGCATATTATTAGATTCATATACATATGTATACAGTGTGCTTATGTTCTTTCAATCCAGTTTATTGAATGTTGTTCAAATATTATTCTATAGTTGTATTAATTTTTTCTACCTAACCTATCAATAATTGAAAGAGGTCCCTTGAACTCCCAAACTGTGATTGAAATTTTTATAATTTATACTTATAATTAAATCATTTGATTTATATATTTTAGTCCATAAAATAATATTCAAGTTTAAAATTCATTTGTGTTCCCTGTGACTTTTATCATTACATTGTGACTCTCTAGCCATAATAATGTTTTTTTTAATTTTTTATTCTTTTAAAAGATTTTATTTATTTATTTGAGAGAGAGAGAGAGAGAGCAGAGGGGCAGAGGGAGAAGCAGACTCCCCGCTGAGCAGGGGATCTGAGGCAGGGCTTGATCCTGGGACTCCAGGTTCATGACCTGAGCCAAAGGCAGACACTTAACCAACTGAGCCATCCAGGTGCCCCCATAAATTATTATGTTTCGTTAAAGACCACTTTGATATTGATATGACTACTTCACGGTTTTGGGTTTTTTTAATTACATTAATTAATTTTATTATTATTAATTTTATCATTAATTATATTAATTTTATCTTTTGAATAAGTTTACTCTCAACTCTTCTACCTGTATATTCTAAATAGCACACATCCGGATATTTAGTAAATTATAATGTGGAAACCACTGTCTTATAAATGGTAAATTCAATACATTTATGTTTATTGAAATTATTGTTATATTTGAATTTGTTTCCAATAATATTCTTTTAATCCAACAGTTCAATATTTCTTTGTAAACAATTATTTCTCCTTAATTTTTTTAATTTTTATTTTTTAATTGAAATCCAATTAATTAACACATAATGTATTATTAGTATCAGAGGTAGAGGTCAGTGATTCATCAGTCTTACATAATACCCATTGTTCATTACATTACATGCCCTCATTAATGTCCATCACCCAGTTACCTCCATCCACCCACCACCACCCCTCCAGCAACCCTCAGAATGGTTCCTGTGATTAAGAATCTCTTACAGTTTGTCTCCCTGTGTGATTTTGTCTTGTTTTATCTTTTCCTCTCTTCCCCAATGATCCTGTTTTGTTTCTTAAATTCCACATATGAGTGAGATCATATGATAATTGTCTTTCTTTAATTGACTTATTTCACTTAGCATAATACCCTCTAGTTCCAACCACGTCATTGCAAATATCAAGATTGCATTTTTGATGGCTTTGTAATATTCCATTGTATATATGTACCACAACTTTTTATTCATTCATCTGTCAATGGATATCTGGGGTCTTTCCATAGTTTGGCTATTGTGGAAATTGATGCTATAAACATTGGGGTGCAGGTGCCCCTTCAGATTACTACAGTTGTATCTTTGTGATAAATCCCTAGTAGTGCAATTGCTGGATGGGAGGATAGCTCTATATTCAACTTTTTGATGAACCTTCATACTGTTTTCCAAAGTGGCTATACCAGCTTGCATTCCCACCAACAGTGTAAGAGGGTTCCCCTTTTTTTGCATCCTTGCCAACATCTGTTTTTTCCTGAGTGGTTAATTTTTGCCTTTCTGACTGGTGTGAGGTGGTTATCTCATTGTGGTTTTGATTTGTATTTTCTGATGCTAAGCAATGTTGAGCATTTTTTCATGTATCTGTTGGCCATTTGTATATCTTCTTTGGAGAAATATCTGTTCATGTCTTCTGTCCATTTCTTGATTAGATTATTTGTTCTTTGGGTGTTGAATTTGGTAAGTTCTTTATAGATCTTGGATACCAGCCCTTTATCTGATAGGACATTTGCAATTATTGTCTCCCATTCCATAGGTTGCATTTTAGTTTTGTTGACTGTTTCTTTTACTGTGTAAAAGCTTTTTATCTTGATGAAGTTCCAATAGTTCATTTTTCTTTTGTTTCCCATGTCTTTGGACATGTGTCTAGCAAGAAGTTGTTGTGGCTGAGGTTGAAGAGGATGCTGCCTGTGTTCTCCTCTAGGATTGTGAGGGATTTCTGTCTAACATTGTGGTCTTTCATCCATTTTGAGTTTATCTTTGTGTATGGTGTAAGAAAATGGTCCAGTTTCATTCTTCTACTTGTGCCTGTCTAATTTTCTCAACACCATTAGTTGAAGAGACTGTATTTTTTCTATTGGATATTCTTTCCTGCTTTGTTGAAGATTAGTTGACCATAGAGTTGAGGGTCCATTTCTGTGTTCTCTATTCTGTTCCATTGGTCTATGTGTCTGTTTTTGTGCCAGTACCATACTCTCTTGATGATTACTGCTTTGTAGTATAGCTTGAAGTCTGGCATTGTGATGCCACCAGCTTTGGTTTTCTTTTTCAACATTCCTTTGGCTATTCAGGGTCTTCTGGCTCCATACAAACTTAGGATTATTTGTTCCAGCTCTGTGAAAAACGTTGATGGTATATTGATAAAGATCACATCAAATGTGTAGATTGCTCTAAATAGCATAGACATTTTCACAATATTTTTTCTTCCAGTCCATGAGCATTGAATGTTTTTCCATTTCTTTGTGTCTTCCTCAATTTCTTTCATGAGTGTTCTATAGTTTTCTGAATACAGATCTTTTGCCTTTTGGTTAGGTTTATTCCTAGGTATCTTATGGTTTTGGGTGCAATTGTTAATGGGATCAACTCCTTAATTTCTCTTTCTTCTGTCTCACTGTTAGTGTATAGAAATGCAACTGATTTCTGTCCATTGATTCTATACCCTGCCAATTTGCTGAATTATTTTATGAGTTCTAGCAATTTTGGGTGGAATCTTTTGGGTTCTCTACATATGGTATCATGTCATCTGCAAAGAGTGAGAGTTTGACTTCTTCTTTGTCAATAAGGATGCTTTTATTTCTTTTTATTGTCTGATTGCTGAGGCTAGGACTTCTAGTGCTATGTTGAACAGCAGTGGTGAGAGTGGACATCCCTGCTGTGTTCCTGATCTTAGGGAAAAATCTCTTAGTTTTTCAAGAATGATATTTGCTATGGGCTTTTCACAGATGGCTTTTATGATATTGAGGTATGTTCCTTCTATCCCTACACTGTGAAGAGTTTTAATCAAGAAAGGATGCTGTATTTTGTCAAATGCTTTTTTCTTAATCTATTGAGAAGATCATATGTTTCTTGTCCTTTCTTTTATTAATGTAGTGTATCACATTGATTAATTTGCAGTTGTTGAACCACCCCTGAAGCCCAGGAATAAATCCCACTTGGTTGTAGTGAATAATCCTTTCACTGTACTGTTGGATCCTATTGGTTAGTATCTTGGTGAGAATTTTTGCATCCATGTTCATCAGGGATATTGGTCTGTAATTCTCCTTTGTGGTGGGGTGTTTGTCTGGTTTTGGGATCAAGGTAATGCTGGCCTCATAGAAAGAGTTTGGAAGTTTTCCTTCCATTTCTATTTTTTGAAACAACTTCAGAAGAATAGGTATTAATTCTTCTTTAAATGTTTGGTAGCATTCTTCTAGGAAGCTATCCAGCCCTGGACTCTTCTTTGTTGGGATATTTTCGATGACTGCTTCAATTTCCTTGCTGGTTATGGATCTGTTCAGTTTTTCTATTTTTTTCCTGTTTTAGTTTTTGATAGTTTATACATCTCTAGGAACGCATCCATTTCTTCCAGATTGCCTAATTTGTTGGCATATAGTTGCTCATAATATGTTCTTATAATTATTTGTATTTCTTTGGTGTTGGTTGTGATCTCTCCTCTTTCATTCATGATTTTATTTATTTGGGTCTTTTCTCTTTTCTTTTTGATAAGTCTGGTTAGGGGTTTATCAATCTGATTAATTCTTTCAAAGAACCAGCCAGTCTAATGTTTCCCCCCTTGTAGGTTATGGACCTCTCATCCTGAGCTTCTTTCAGGATTTTCTCTTTACCTCTGAAATTTGCAAGTTTCACTATTATATGCCAAGATGTTGATGTATTTTTATTGATTTTTGAGGGGGTTGCTCTGTACCTTCTCGACTTCAATGCCTGCTTCCTTCCCCAGATTAGGGAAATTCTCCTCTATAATTTGGTCCAATACACCTTCTCCCACCCCCTTTCCTCTTCTTCTGGGATCCCAATTATTCTAATATTGTTTTGCTTTATGGTATCACTTATCTCTCAAATTCTCCCCTCATGATCCAATAGTTGTTTATCTATCTTTTTCTCAACTTCTTTATTGTCCATCATTTTGTCTTCTAATTCTCTCTTCTGCCTCATTTATTCCAGCAGTTAGAGCCTCCATTTTTTATTGCATCTCATTAATAGCCTTTTTATTTTGACTTGATTAGATTTTAGTACTTTTATTTCTCCAGAAAGGAATTCTCTCATGTCTTCTATGCTTTTTTCATGCCCAGCTGGTATCTTTATAGCCATTATTCTGACCTCCAGTTCTGACTTCTTACTTATATTCATACTGATTAGGTCCTTGGCAGTCAGGGCTGCCTCTTGTTCTCTTTTTGAGATGAGATTTTCCATCTTCTCATTCTTTCCAGAGAAGAATAGAAGAACAAGAGTGGTGCAATTCTGTCTAGGGCAAAAACAACAATGACCCCAGAGAAATATACACTAAACAAATCAGAAGAGATCAGAAACCAGAAAAAAAATTAAACAATCAAAAAGATAATATGGTCAGACAGGTGAACACAACAGAGCAATATACTGGATCCTGTGTGTATTTTGGTGTGTTTGTTAAAAAACTAGACCCCAATATTGTAAAAAAGGAAATCTTATATGTGTACAAAAATAAAATTAAGTACATTGAAACCATAGAATGTAACTGTAAAAATGAAAATTAAAAGAGAAAAAAAAGGAATAGAAACAGACAGGTGAACAGAACAGAGCAATACACTATATCATGAGTGTATTTTGGCCTGTTTGTTAGAAGAAACTACATCCCGAAATTGTAAGGAAAAAAAATTATATATATTGAAAAATAAAATTAAATACAATGAAAAGATAGAAGGTATGCTTGAAAATGAAAATTAAAAAAGATTTTTAAAAAGTTGATAAAATAAGACATTGGTTGAAAAAATAAAGAGAAAAAAATTAAAATTGAAAGACTGAGGTATCATAGGAAAAAACCCATGATTTCTATATTTTCCCCTAGTGCTGGAGTTTTACAGTTCTCTCTGACCAGTAAACTTGGTCTTGGCTGGATGTTCTTGCTGACATTCTGGGGGAGGGGCCTGTTGTGTTGATTCTCAAGTGTTTTTGCCCTAGACAGAATTGCACCACTCTTGCCAAGGGGCCAGGCTAAGTAATCGGCTCTGGATCACTCTATGTGGCTTTTGTTCCCTAAAGGCTTTCTGCTCCACTTTAGAGGATGAGAATGAAAATGGTGGCCTCCTATTCTCCAGGCCCGGAGCTGAGAGCTCGGGGCCCCACTCCTCAGTGCGCCCTCAGGGAAAAGCAGTCAGTCACTCCTATCTCCCTGGTCTCCATCTGCACTCTCTGCTCACCCAGTCTGTGACTGAGTCTATCTATCTCAGACATTCGACCCCATTTTGAGTCTTCAAACCCTGTAGACTCCTGCTGCATTCACCCACATTGGTCGTCTGGAGGATGAAGGGGGGTCTCAGAATGGTTCTGCCACTCGCTGGGTCCCTGCTCAGACAGTAGTCACCTGAGTGCCTAGGTTCGTGGTATATGGAAACCCTGAGCTAAGAGCCCACCCCTGGGCAGACTGCAACCAGGTTCTCTGCTCTGATGCCTGGGAACTCTGCCACACCCAGGCACCATGGTCTTTCCTGTGACCCCGAGGATCCTGAGACCACATTCTCCCACCTACAATTCCACCCCGCTTTGCCACCTGAACACCTTTCAGGCAGACATCCCTCACCGGACCAGACTTCTAAAAGTTCTGATTTTGCACTCTGCTGCTCTATCACTTTCCGGTAGTCAGCTTACGTAGGCTCTCTACCCCCATGGTTTATCTTCCCATATATTGCCTCTGGTTCACTTCTCCACACCTCCCACCTTCCAGAAAGTAGTCACATTTCTATTTGTAGACCTGAAGCTATTTTCTTAGATCTCCGGTTGAGTTTGTAGGTGTTCAGAATGATTTGATAGCTATTTAGCTGAATTCCTGGGACAACATGAATATAAGGACTCCTACTCCTCCGCCATCTTGGACTGTATCTCTCTCCTTAATTTTTTATTTGCTGATATTTCCTTGTGTATCTTTTTTCCCTTACTACTTTCTTCTTCCTACTGAATTAGGAATAGCAAACTCTATTATTTTAGTCTTATAGTGGTTACCTTTGAAATTTGGCCATGTATTTTCAATTTACCCAAGTCTAATGATAGGCAATTTCTTACTTTCATTCCTTAATGACACAATGCTGTTAAAATTCAGAATACCCTCCATTTCAACTCACATACTGTTCCTGCTCAGTTCTGTCTCTTAAAATATGTTAACACCACATTAGACATTATTTTTATTACCATTAATAAAGACATTTTTGTTTCTAATCACATATTTGCTTACCAAGTTATTCCCTTTTCTTGTGTCTGTTATTCTCCCAATATTATTTTCATTTTTCTTGAATAAATTCTTTAAAAGTTCCTTTAGTGCACACTTCTTAATGTAACCTCTCTATTTTTATTTTATCTGTATATTTCTTCATATTAATTCAGATCTTTAAAGATGCATTTGCTAGGTAAACAATTAGTAGTAGTAGTAGTTAGTAGTGGTGGTAGTAGTAGTAGTACTTGAAGATAGTTTTACCTCTACCTTGATTTTGGGAAGTCTACTTCCATATAAATATTTCTTCTTACATGTGATCTTCTATTCTATTCTAATCTGATTGCTTTAAAATTATTTTCTGCCCCTGATAACTTTAATTCAAATATTGTCTCTCCTGAATTCCATTTTCTCTTTCTGGAATCCAAATTCAATTTTTTCAAATAATTGAAAAAAAGAGGCAAAATTTACCCTCTTTCATAAATCTTATTTTTTTTATCATTGTCCATATTGTCCATATCATTATCCATATTCTGTTGTAAGTTTTCCAGATATATTTTTCATTTCTTTAATTTTCTTTTCAGTTTGTCTGATTTGCTGTTTATTATCATCAATGAATTTTGGAGATTATTTATATATGTGTGTTATATGTATATATTTTTTAAGTTTGCCTAATCATTCCTGAAAATTTCCTATTACTTTTACTGCCAATATATTTTTTGAACATTTTATATCTTCAGTTGTGTATTTTGAATTTAATCACTTTTATATCAAATGAATATGGAGGAATCTACATCTTTTTTTTCCCCCTGCTTTTGTTAATTCTAACTCATGTGTCTGGTGATTTCTGATTATAGGATATTTGTTTGACTTTTATCTGTAGCCATTTTAGTCTTGCTTAGTAAGATGTTCTTTCAACTGGTCCAAGACATAGTATCTGATGACAGATCCCTGCACTGTATCTGCATTTTCTCTCAGGGCAACTATGTTTCTTGCTCCTCGATATTGCAGGCACCCAGTTGAATCCATTTTTATGGGATGTCCTTGAGATGTTCTCTTTTTATTACAAACCCAGCAATACATTCAAAAAGTAAAATTTATTTAGATCTAGTAATTATGCAAAAGGGGGTAATCATAGGGTTCTTGTTTGCCATAGTGTCAGAAATAGAGGGTTGCTCCTACACATACAACTTTCCTTTTTCAGATTTGAACATTTGTTTAACCACGTATATATAGTACACTGCCTTGATACTTTGTAATGGTGATGAAGACCCATCCTGTTTCTGTTTTCACTGCAGTATCTTCTTATATTAGTTATACTATAATTATGAGTATATCAACTTTCTTATTGCAGCCAGATATGGAAAAGTATTCTTATCTCCTTCTGGTCAGGCATTTTAATTTAAATCAACTAATCTGTTACAAAGTAGGAAAGGTAATGTATGTGTCATATAAAAACTCCTTAAAGTAGATTTTTTTTTTCATTTTTGTATTCCGCAAATCTAGCACCACGGCTCTTGTATGGGAATCATCTAATAAATGTATATTGAATTAATATAAATATGTATAGGAGGAAATAAATGAAGGAAGAAAGGCAGTAAAGAAGGAGGGAAGGAAGGAAAAAGAAAACGAGGTAGGGAGGAAGATAGTGGAATAGTCCTCAAATAAAGTCCTTATTACACAATATATAGATTATCTAATAAAAAATAATATTTATTTTTAGTTAATTATTTAGATATAAAGTTAAAGTGACCAGAGAGCATAATGACCTATCTATTGTGTATTTATTATTTTTATTCCATAACGATGTACATCCCTCTTTGGATCTGCTTATGGATTATGTTGGTTGCAAGTAGGTTATAGGTTATACAAACACAAGTATGAGTAAGTATTCAAAAAATTCTCATTAAAAAGTGCTATGTTTTCTAGTTATTATATTAAATCCACACAAGATGATGTTTTTGTGATATGAAAAGTATTAAATAACCAGGCCTCTTTATTGTAAATCCACTATCCATCATTCATTATTATAATCTCTTCTCTTAAACTGTTCATTTTATTTAAAGTATATAAGTAATATTGACAATTTAGCTGATTAAAAAAATCTACTTGTTTGGCTGTAGCTCATTTAGAGTCACCTTGATTTAACTTAATAATAAGTATAATAAATACAATCCCAACCTAACATTTGATCTTGAAATTCCAAAGATATTCTGGAGATCCTTAAATAATTATTTCATACATTTGTGTTTTACTAGATTGTCTGTGGCATCTTTTAGGAATGATTCTAATAAATCATATATAAGTGGATAGGATGATATGAATCCTTAAAAATATTAAACAGTATTAGTAACACACTCAGCCTGTGTCTGTTACACTAAAACAGAATTCTAAAATTCCATCATTGCCAAAAGTCAATATAACACTTTTTGGGTTGTGATGTAATATTATTCCAATGCTCACAAAATTATTCTGCCAGGTATCAAGTCCCACCCAATTCTGCAATTATGTTAGACTGTGTCCTGATAAAGTGTAAGTATTGACCAGTGTCATTATGAGTTCACAGATCTATACATATGGCTGGGGTCCACCCTACTTTAAAGCAAAAGAAATGTTGTCAGTGAATTAAAGACTTCCAGATATTTAAAAGCCTAGATGAAAAGAAGCACTAATTAAGTGATAGATACATACATACATACATACATACATAAATTTTGGCATTTCTTTGCTGTTTTTAGTAACCTGTTTATAAGCTCTTATTTTAAATCACATGCTTATTGAGGACAGATACAATTCCTAGTGCAATGACAAGCAATCAACTACTACCACCCTTAAAATTTTAACTCTGTTCAAGAATAATTTACTATCCTCTATTCTGTTGAATGAATCAATTAAGAAACACTAGTAAATTTACTCTTAAATAACATTTTATATTTATTACTTTCTAAAAAGTCAAGTATAAATTTATGATAATTAGTCTAAATATATCTTTCAATATAGTTTTTTTTAATAGGAACTCCTGGGGCACCTGGCTGGCTCAGTCAGTTAAGCATCCAACTTGGATTTCAGCTCAGGTCATGATCTCAGGGTCCTGAGATCAAACCGTGAATCTAGCTCCATGCTCAGTGGGAAGTCTCCTTGGGATTCTCTCTCTCCCTCTGCACCTTCCCTGCATGTGCATACTCTCTCTCTCTAAACTAAATAATAAATAAATCTTAATAAATAAAAATAGGAATTCCCATTAAAACACTAATAATAATGACCAACATTTATAAACTATTTTCATTTACTAGTCTCATTTGTCTCTCATATTAACTGTGAGTTGGACTGACATCATCAACATTTTTTTTGGCTAAAGTTACTGATATTTAGAAAAGCTCAATAATGTGTCCAAAGTCACGCAGCCCTCACAGAGAAAAAATGAGGACTTTAATTCAGGCCTTATGATTCTAAACCGATTATACCTTCCACTACAACATGGTTATTATTTTTCTCTCATAAAATGCATATCAGACTGTTCATTATGTTTGTTTTTTTGTTTTTGTTTTTGTTTTTTTAATTTTATTATGTTATGTTAGTCACCATATAATACATCATTAGTTTTGATGTGGTGATCCACGATCCATTGTTTTTGTATAACACCCAGTGCTCCAGGCAGTACGTACCCTCCTTAATACCCATCACTGGGCTAACAATCCCCCCTTCCCCCTCCCCTCTAAAACCCTCAGTTTGTTTCTCAGTCCATAGTCTTTCATGGTTCATCTCTCCCTCCAATTCCCCCCTCTTCATTTTTCCCTTCCTTCTCCTAATGTCCTCCATGCTAGTCTTTATGTTCCACAAACAAGTGAAACCAAATGATAATTTACTTTCTCTGCTTGACTTATTTCACTTAGCATAATCTCCTCCAGTCCCATCCATGTTGATGTAAAAGTTGGGTATTCATCCTTTCTGATGGCTGAGTAATATTCCTTTGTATATATGGACCACATCTTCTTTATCCATTCATCTGTTGAAGGGCATCTCGGCTCTTTCCACAGTTTGGCTATTGTGGACATTGCTATGAACATTGGGGTGCATATGGCCCTTCTTTTCACTACATCTGTGTCTTTGGGGTAAATACCAGAAGTGCAATTGCTGGGTCATTGGGTAGCTCTATTTTTAAATTTTTGAGGCACATCCACACTGTTTTCCAAAGTGGCTGTACCAACTTGCATTCCCACCAACAATGTAAGAGGGTTCCCTTTCTCCACAACCTCTCCAACATTTGTTTTTTCTTTCTCTGTCCATTTTTGCCATGCTAACTGGTGTAAGGTGGTATCTCAGTGTGGTTTTGATTTGAATTTCCCTGATGGCTAATGATGATGAACATCTTTTCATGTTTCTGCTAGCAATTTGTATGTCTTCTTCAGAGAAGTGTCTTTTCATATCTTCTGCCCATTTTTTGACTTGATTATTTGTATTTTGGGTGTTGAGTTTGAGAAGTTCTTTATAGATCTTGGATACCAGCCCTTTATCTGTAGTGTCATTTGCAAATATCTTCTCCCATTCTGTGGGTTGCCTCTGTTTTATTGACTGTTTCCTTTGTTGTGCTGAAGCTTTTTATCTTGATGAAGTCCCAAAAGTTCATTTTTGCTTTTGTTTCACTAGCTTTTGGAAATGTATCTTGAAAGAAGTTGCTGTGGCTGATGTCAAAGAGGTTACTGCCTATGTTCTCCTCTAGGATATTGATAGATTCCTGTCTCACATTGAGGTCTTTCATCCATTTTGAGTTTATCTTTGTGTATGGTGTTAGAGAATGGTCGAGTGTCATTCTTCTTCATGCGGCTGTCCAATTTTCCCAGCACCATTTATTGAAGAGACTGTCTTTTTTCCATTGCATGTTTTTTCTTGCTTTGTCAAAGATTATTTGACCATAGAGTTGAGGGTCCATATCTGGGTTCTCTATTCTGTTCCATTGGTCTATATGTCTGTTTTTGTGTCAGTACCATGCCGTCTTGGTGATCACAGCTTTGTAATATAGCTTGAAATCGGGCAACATGATGCCCCCAGGTTTGTTTATTAACATTTCCTTGGAGATTTGGAGTCTTTTCTGATTCCACACAAATTTTAGGATTGTTGGTTCCAGCACTTTGAAAAATGTCATTGGAATTTTGATCAGTATGGCATTGAAGGTATAGATTGCTCTGGGTAGCATAGACATTTTAACAATGTTTATTCTTCTGATCCATGAGCATGGAACATTTTTCCATCTTTTTGTGTCTTCCTGAATGTCTTTCATAAGTGTTCTGTAGTTCCTAGAGTATAGATCCTTTACCTCTTTGGTTAGGTTTATTCCGAGGTATCTTATGGTTTTTGGTGCTATTGTAAATGGAATTGTTTCTCTAATTTCACTTTCTACAGTTGCATTGTTAGTGTATAAGAAAGCAACTGATTTCTGTGCATTGATTTTGTATCCTGCCACATTACTGAATTGCTGTATGAGTTCTAGTAATTTGGGGGTGGAGTGTTTTGGGTTTTCCACATAAAGTATCATGTCATCTGCAAAAGAGAGAGTTTGACTTCTTCTTTGCCAATTTGAATACATTTTATTTCTTTTTGTTTGATTGCTGTTGCTAGGACTTCTAGTACTATGTTGAACAATAGTGGTGAGTGTGGGCATCCTTGGTGTGTTCCTGATCTTAAGGGAAATGCTCTCAGTTTTTCCCCATTAAGGATGATATTCGCTGTGGGTTTTTCATAGATGGATTTTATGAACTTGAGGAATGTTCCTCTATCCCTATACTCTGAAGAGTTTTAATCCAGAAAGGATGTTATATTTTGTCAAATGCTTTTTCTGCATCAATTGAGAGGACCATATGGTTCTTCTCCTTCTCTTATTAATGTGTTCTATCACATTGATTGATTTGCAAATGTTGAACCACCCTTGCATCCGGGGGATAAATCCCACTTGATCATGGTAGATGATCCTTTTAATGTATTGTTGGATCCTATTAGCTAAGATTTTGTTGAGGATTTTGGAATCCATATTCATCAGGGTTATTGGTCTGAAATTCTCCTTTTTGATGGGGTCTTTGCCTGGTTTGGGGATTTAGGTAAAATGCTGGCCTCATAGAATGAGTTTGGATGTTTTCCTTCTGTTTCTATTTTTGAAACAGCTTCAGTAGAATAGGTTTTATTTCTTCTTTGAATGTTTGGTAGAATTCCCCAGGAAATACACCAGGCACTGGACTCTTGTTTTTTGGGCTGTTTTTAATCACTGCTTCAATCTCGTTACTGGTTATTGGCCTATTCAGGTTGTCAATTTCTTCCTGTTTCAGTCTTGGCAGCTTATAGGTTTCCAGGAAGGCTTCCATTTCATCCAGATTGCTCAGTTTATTGGCATATAGTTGTTGATTATAATTTCTAATAATTGTTTCTATTTCCTTGGTGTTAGTCGTGATCTCTCCCCTTTCATTCATAATTTTATTAATTTGGGTCCTTTCTCTTTTCATTTGGATAAGTCTGGCCAGTGGTTTATTGACCTTATCAATCTGATCTACTGTGTTTCTGGTTTCTAATTCATTGATCTCTGCTCTAATCTTAATTATTTCTCTTCTAATGCGTGGCTTAGGCATCATTTGTTGCTTTTTCTCTAGTTTTTTAAGGTGTAGAGTTAGTTGGTGAATTTGAGATTTTTCTATTTTTTTGAATGAGGCTTGGATGGCTATGTATTTCCCCCTTAGGACCATCTTTGCAGTATCCCATAGGTTTTGGACCAGTGTGTTTTCATTCTCATTGATTTCCATGAATTGTTTAAGTTCTTCTTTGATTTCCTGGTTGACCCAAACATTCTTGAGCAGAGTGGTCTTTAGCTTCCAATTGTTTGAATTTCTGCCAAATTTTTTCTTGTGATTGAGTTCCAGTTTTAAAGAATTATGGTCTGAGAATATGCAGAGAATAATCTCAATCTTTTGGTATTGGTTGAGACCTGATTTGTGACCCAGTATGTGGTCTATTCTGGAGAAAGTTCCACGTGCTCTCGAGAAGAATGAGTATTCTGTTGTCGTAGGGTGGAGTGTTCTGTTTATATCTATGAGGTCCATCTGGTCCAGTGTATCATTCAAAGCTCTTGTTTCCTTGTTGATTTTCTGCTTAGATGATCTGTCTATTGCTGAGAGTGGAGT
Source organism: Eumetopias jubatus (assembly GCF_037043125.1). NCBI lineage: Eukaryota > Metazoa > Chordata > Mammalia > Carnivora > Otariidae > Eumetopias > Eumetopias jubatus. The sequence goes on along the minus strand of NW_028274809.1, from coordinate 83,352,240 downwards.
ATTGAGGTCTCCTACAATTAACGTATTGTTATCAATATGACTCTTTATTTTGGCTAACAGTTGGCTTATGTAGATGGCTGCTCCCATGTTGGGGGCATAGATATTTACAATTGTTAGATCTTCTTGTTGGATAGATCCTTTAAGAATGATATAGTGTCTTTCTGTGTCTCTAACTACAGACTTTAGTTTAAAATCTAATTTGTCTGACATAAGAATTGCTACCCCAGCTTTCTTTTGAGGTCCGCGGGCATGGAAGATGGATCTCCATCCCTTCACTTTCAGTCTAGATGTATCTTTAGGTTCCAAATGAGTCTCTTGGAGACAGCATATGGGTGGGTTCTGTCTTTTTATCCAATCTGCAACCCTGTGCCATTTTATGGGGGCATTTAGGCCATTCACATTGACAGTGATTATTGAAAGATATGAATTAATTGTCATCATGTTGCCTGTGAAGATGTTGTTTTTGTAGATTGTCCCTGTAAATTTCTGTTGTTTATCACTCTTGAGGTCTTTCTCTTTTTATAGAACCCCCTTTAATATTTTTTGCAGGGCCAGCTTAGTGGTGACATATTCTTTCAGTTTCTGCTGGTCTGGGAAGCTCTGCATCTCTCCATCCATTCTAAATGACAGCCTTGCTGGATAAAGTATTCTTGGCTGCATGTTCTTCTCGTTTAGTACCCTGACTATGTCTTGCCAGGCCTTTCTGGCTTGCCAGGTCTCTGTGGAGAGGTCTGATGTTATTCTGATGTTCCTCCCTCTGTACATAAGGAATCTCTTCCCCCTAACTGCCCTTAAGATGGTTTCTTTGGTTCTAAGATTTGCGAGTTTTACTATTACATGCCGGAGTGTTGGCCTGTTTTCCTTGATCTTGGGAGGGGTCCTCTCTGCCTCTAGCGCACAAATGTTTGTTTAATTCCCCAGATTAGGGAAGTTCTCAGCTACAATTTACTCAAATATATCTTCTAGTCCTCTCTCTCTCTTCACTCCCTCCAGGATTCCAATAATTCTGATATTGGAACGCTTCATGGTGTCACTTATTTCTCTGAATTTATTTTCATGGATTCTGAGTTGTTTTTCCCTGGCCTCCTCTTTTCCGTTTTTATCTATTAAATTGTCTTCCAGGTCACTTATTCGTTCTTCTGCCTCACTTACCCTAGTTGTTAGATTATCTAGATTAGATTGGATCTCATTGATAGCATTTTTAAGATTTGCCAATTCAGTTTTCATTTCTGCCCTTAGAGACTCTATGTTGCCATTAATTGATTTCTCCATTCTAGCTATTCTCTTCACAATTGCTAGCCTGAATTCCATTTCTGACATCTTGGTTATATCTGCAACCATTTGTAAATCTGCGGCATAAGTCATAATCTCTGAGTCTTTCCTATTTTGGGGGTTCCTCCTCCTAGTCATTCTGTTGATGGGTGGTTGAGGGAATGTATAGAGTCCAAATTATTGGACAAGATGCACCTGTTTTCTAGGAACCTTAGGGTTGCTGGCCTCTTGTTTTCCCAGCCTGTATTCTGGGAGAGCGTCCTGCTGCACTGTTTCTCAGGCAACCCTGTTTGGGCAGAGTTGCCTTGCTCCCCTGTGGTGGGGGATGGGCTCAGTGGGAACCAGTTTTTGGGGGCTTTTTTTCTCTGGCGGCCTTCCCTGGCGGCTCTCTGCATCTCTTCCGAGAGTCAGAGCAGAGGAGACCATTTCCAACCCTCTGCCTCAGAGCAGAGAGATCATAGTCTGTTCTTCAGTGAGCTCTCCAGGCCACACTATCTCTGTTTCTGTCTGTGCTGCTATAAACTGCAGTGTCCTGGGTTATGCGCCCCTCCGCAGCGCTCCCAGTCCTGCCTCCAGGTCAGGGCATGTCTCTGCCTTTTGTGCTTCTAAAACCGCCAGCCACTCCCAGTTTGCATTCACCACCTGCCATTCTGGGTTTCCATCCTGGGGGCTGCCTTAAAGTCCTTTCCCTGCCGCTACTGGCCTGAGAATCTGTGCCCCATCCCCAGCCCACGAGGCTGTCGCTAACCAACGGTGTAGGATCCCCATGGCCAGGCTCCCTCCTGCTGCCATTTATCCTCTGATGTCTGCCCGCACAAATCACGGCTCCCCGCTTCGTACCTCGAAACCAACTGCCTGCGATCTTCTGTTTGTAGAGATCCAGATCATCTTACATCTCAAGCTAATTTTGTGGGTGCTCAGAGTGGTCTAGTAGATATCCAGCTCAATTCTGGGGACCAGTTGGAATAGGGTCCCCTACTCCTCTGCCATCTTTTCTCTCAAACTCTGTTCATTATGTTTGATTGGGAACACCCCAATCAAAATGTGTATATAGCTCATCTTTAGGATAATCAACATTTAAATATTTTTCAAAAATAGATTTCTTAGCAATTTCTAAAACCCAAGTATTTAGAGATTAGATTTTTACCAATTACTTCTACTATATTTATTACTATGATAGGGGATTTTATTTTTATGGTCCTACTACCTATAACAATTAAGGCTTCAAATATTTATGAAAAGCATTTACAATATTTAATATATTCTTTAGTTTTCTTCCTGTTTCTAAGAAAAAACCTGAGTGTTTTCTTCACTGAGTTACAAAGACTTGGAAAAAAAATGTTGTTTTCTATTTTGTCTTTTTTTTTTTCCCAAGCATTTAGCTTTAAAGGCTTTTCTGGAGTTTTGTTTATATGAAAGCACTTTGGATCATAATTTATGAGGTAGGTTAAATCAGATAATAATGTATGCCATTTATACTTTATCATACTCACATAGCTTTATGGGTGTGTACCTTAGAGGCACAGAGGCAAATTTTTATTAACACATGTTTATACATAATTGACCAATTGGGAAGTGGTAAGAAGTAATGGCTGTGATTTACATAGACTAAGAAATGTCTTAGAGCACCTCACCCTGTCTGGAGCCCCTACTGTGACAGATGAGCCAATGCCTGTGGGGGATGACAGCATGCTATTTATGGCATTTCCTTCTGAGACAATTAAGTAACATATGCCAAGACCATAGGGATTATCTTTGAGCTACACAGTATGTAACTCTATCTGACGAGAAATATAATATTTTACAAATTTGACAAACCATAAGAAAGCTTAAATTGATTCACCCATTTTAATAAATGCAATAACTTTTTTGTTCCTTAATAAGATTTATTTCTTGATAAGGGTATGTTATAAAAAATTAACATGTTATATATATGTATTATTCAGAAAACATGGCATATTTATTTTGTTGGGGTACAATGTTCATAATGAACTCTTACACAGGCAACTTATTTTAACAGCTGCTTTCCCTTTCCGTATTCAAACCAAACCAAATGGAAAAGTTGGTTCACTGTAGAAATAAAAACTAATTTCTTATGGTAGTACTGCACTGTTACTCAGCATGCTATAATTTGGAGAAGACAACGGGTTGACCTGGGAAAATGAGGGCAAGAAAGGGAAGATTTAGATATCAGGATGTTTATCACTCTTGCAACATTGTCTTCAGTGACATAGTTGAAGTTGACTCAATGTAGTGCTGGGTTTATTGGGAGCATTCATATGGTCCAAGCTATGGCTTCTAAGCACTTTAGGTTTACTATTTCCATTTTATTATTGAAGTCATTGAGGCCTAGGGAGATTTATCTAGAAATGCAAGTTGCAGTTGGAAGCTGATTATAAATTAAAAAGAATACATTAGAGAATGCTAGGAACAGAATCAGTAAAGTGGTGGATCCATGATGATGGCAAAGGAAGATTGGAATTAACCTCTTCCCATGGACACATCAAATCTACAGCTACATATGGATTATTTCCCTCTGAAAAAAGATCTGAAAACTGCTCTCTATAACAAAAGATAAAAGGACCACATTGAGACGGGAAAGAGGCAGAGACACAGTCTGGCAAAATACCCCATGTTGGTGGGTAGTAGCACACAATAGAGAGGAATTTCAACAGACAAGCACTTCTCCCAGAGAAGTGAAGGGTTTGTGCCCACATCAGGCATCCTTACTTTGGGATCTACGCTGGAGATATGAGACCCCAGTATGTCTGGCTTGGAAAACCAATGGAGCGGACATCAAGTATCCCAAAGTGCTGTCAGAAGCTGAGATTTCCCTCTTGGAGGGCTCATATAAGGTCTTACTTGCCTTGAGATCCAGTGAAAAAACAGCACTTTGAATAGCAACTAGACTAATTGGAAGGAGATTCATTTGCTGATCTGGGGGCATTTGCTGGAGGGGCAGGGGACAATTGAGATGATCCCCAAAGATGAAGGTGCTGGCAGATGCCATTATTGCATGCTCCATATTGCCTGGTAGCACAGCAAGCAAGCTCTCACACGGTACCTCCCATTGACTTACTGGGATGAGTGGGGACAAGCATTCACGGCACTTTGCTGAGGCTGGATAACATGGGCAGTTGCAGCACACCCCTGCTCCCTGGTTAGGGTAGGTGAGCAGGAGCAGTCATAGAGTTCTCTGGATCCCTAACTAAAGTCTGTGAGCACAGGCAGTTGTAATACTCCCTGTCCCCTGGCTAGTGAGCTCAAGCAGTCATAGCATGTTACTACTCTTAGCCTAAAGCTGTTGCCCAGGCATAGACAAGGCACTATCTTGCTGCACTGTTGAAGCCCATGGGCAGGTGCAGCCAAGACATTTTTCCCCACTTCCTTTCTGAACCTGAAGAACATGCCCCACCCCCATCACTTTCCAGATACATTGCTAAAACCAGTGGTACACAAAATCCAAATAGGGGACACCTCTTATTTATTTGGCCCTGGTGGCCAAGAAAGTTGGGGTTCAGAGCTCCACAGGACTGTAATAATTGGAAAGACAGTTCTTGACAGGCCAATATCCTGAGGACAGTGCCTCTTCAGGCTAATATCTTGAGAGCAGACTGAAACACTACCCCAGTTTTCCTGTAAAAAAGGCCTACTTACTTAGTTTGGAGCTTCACCCTGAGGGATAGGTTTCAGGTTTCTCGCATATGTAGAGGCTAAGGAGGTATTCCCAGGAAATGTAAGCAGGGAGGCACCATCTTTGTGCACCCCCTTGGCCTCACTACAGCTCAACAAAACTTCCCAGAAAGGAGTTTACACACTTCTTTGGAATCCCAATTTTTGAAACTGTTGCCCTGGGACACTTTCAGATCTCCTGATCTAGGAGCCAACAGGGATTATAATTGAAGCCCCACAGAACTGTACATATTTGCATACTTTAGAAGCTGCTGTTTCAGGTTCTGGCTTTCAATCTGCCTGAAACTGTGCTAAGTGAGATTCCTTTCCTTGTATCACTGACAGATCTTGGCACACTCTAAACAATGAGGACATATCAAGAATAAATTTGGCAGTTTAGACAATCACAAAGGTTTGAGAAACAACCAAAGTTAGGGCAAAGTTGAATGAGAAGGATGATGACCTAAACAAAGCCACCCTTTCAAGAGTGAGAGAGGTAGCTCTTTCACTTAATACATAGAAACCAATATAGAGTCAACAAAATGAGGAAACAGAGATATGTTCCAAAAGAAAACACAAGACAAAACCTAAAAAAAAGACCTTAATGATATGGAGATAAGTAACCTATTTGATAAAGAATTCAAAGTAATGTCAAAAGGATGCTTACTGAATTCTAAAGAAGGAATGAACACATTGAGAACATCACTAAAGAGATAGAAAATGTAAGAAAGCCAAAAAGAAATAACAGAGCTGAAGAATACAATAACTGGATTGAAAAAAATGCACTAGGGTGGGTTCAACAGCAGACTGAATGAGGTGGAATAACAGATCAGCAAATTAGAAGTTGAAGTAATGGAACTCACCCAGACATAGCAGCAAAAAGGAGAAAGAATTTCTTTAAATGCAGATAAAAAAAATTAAAACAATAAAAAGAAAATAAATAAATAAGAAGATAGCTGAAGGGACTTCTAGAACATCAAGTGGAATGACATTCACATTATAGGGCTACCAGAAGAAGAGACAGAGAAAGGAGCAAAAAAAAATATTTGAAGAAATAATGGCTGAAAATTTCCTTAACCTAGATAAGGAAACAGACACCCAGGTCCAGAAAGCCCAGAGATTTCAAAATAAGATGAGCCTAAAGAGAGCCAAACCTAGATACTTTATAATTAAAGTGTCTAAAGCTAAAGATAAAGAGAGAATCTTAAAAGCAGCAAGGGAAAAACAACTTGTTACATACAATGGAAACCCCAAAGGCTATCAGCAGATTTCTCCACAGAAATTTTGCAAACCAGAAGAAAGTGCATGACATATTCAAAGTGCTGAAATAAAGAGATAAATATTTTCCAGACAAGCAAAAGCTAAAGGAATTTATCCTACTAAACTGGCATTACAAAAAATATGAAAGGACTTCTTTAAGCTAAAAAGGAATGGCACTAACCAATAATAAGAAAACGTACAGGGCGCCTGGGTGGCTCAGTTGGTTAAGCGACTGCCTTCGGCTCAGGTCATGATCCTGGAGTCCCAGGATCGAGTCCCACATCGGGCTCCCTGCTCAGCAGGGAGTCTGCTTCTCCCTCTGACCCAACCTCTCATGATCTCTCTCTCTCTCATTCTCTCTCTCAAATAAATAAAATCTTTATAAAAAAAAAGTAAACGTACAAAAGTAAAAATCTCAATAGAAAAAATAAATATATAGTAAAGGTAAATAATTAATCCCTTTTAACACTACTAAGATAAGCCTCAAGGCACCTGTGTGGCTCAGTTGTTTAAGCATCTGTCTTCAGGTCAGGTCATGATCTCAGAGTCCTGGGTCATTTTTCCCTCTCCCTCTGCCTGCCACCCACCCACTCCCCTTGTTCTCTCTCTCTCTCTCTCTCTCTCTCTCTCTCTGTCAAACAAATAAATAAAGTCTTAAAATAAAAAGCTACTAAGATGCTTAAAAGACAAAAGTAATAGCATTAGCTAAGACTACAATAATTAATTAAGTGATATATACACAAAAAACATACATAAAAAGTGACATCCAAAACATAAAACATAGGGGTAGTAAAATTAGAGTTTTGAGAAATGTGTTCAAACTGAAGTTGCTATAAAATTAAAATAGTGTTATATACATACAATAAAAAATGTAAAAAAAGGGAACACAGAGTAAATACACAAAAGAGAATGAGAAAGGAATCTAAACATAACACTAAAGAAAGCCATCAAACCACAAGAGAAAAGAGTAAGAGAAGAAGTAAACAGAGAAGAAATACAAGAAAATATCCCAGAGGGGCACCTGGGTGGCTCAGTCAGTTAAGCGTCTGCCTTCGGCTCAGGTCATGATCCCAGGGTCCTGGGATCGAGTCCCACATCAGGCTCCCTGCTCAGCGGGAAGCCTCCTCTTCCCTCTCCTTCTGCTGCTCTGCCTACTTGTGATCTCTCTGTCTCTCTCTCTGTCAAATAAATAAATAAAATCTTAAAAAAAACAGAAAGAAAGAAACAGCCCAGAAAACAAATAACAAAGTGGTAATTAGTGCATACCTATCAATAATTGATTTAAGTGTAAATGGAATAAATTCTTCAATCAAAAGACATAGAATGGCTAAATGAATTTTAAAAAAGACACATCTATATAATGCCTACAAGAGAGTCACTTCAGAAGTAAGAACATACACAGACTAAAAGTGAAATTATGGAGAAAAGATATTTTATTTCAATGGAAGCAAAAAGTAAGCTATTCTGTACTCATATCAGACAAAAGAAACTTTAAGACAAAGGTAGTAATAAAAGACAAAACTACCATATAATGATAAAACAGTCAATCCAGCAAGAAGATATAGTATTTATAAATTTATATATACCCAATATAGAAACACCAAAATATATACAGTAAATATTAGCAGACCTAAAGGGAGAAATTGACAGTAATACAGTAACAGTAGGAGCCTTGAACAGCTCACTTACATCAATGGGTAAGATCATCCAAACAAAAAATCAATAAGAAAACATTGCCCTTAAATGACACATTAACTCAGGTGGACTTAATAGATACACAGAGAATATTCTATCCCAAAACTGCAGAATGCAAATTTTTCTCAAGTGCATATGGAACATTCTCCAGGATAGATCACATGTTGGCCCCAAAACAAGTCTCAATAAATTCAGGAAGATGAAAATCATACCAACTATCTTTCCCAAATATAATGACATAAACTAGAAATCAATTATAAGAAGAAAGCTGGAAATATAGTAAATATGTGGGGGTTAAACAACATGTTATTGAACAACTACCAGAGGAAATAAACAGAGAAATAAAAAAATACCTACGGACAAATGAAAACAGAAATATGACATGTCAAAATCTGTGGGATACCTCAAAAGTGGTTCTAAGATGAAGTTCATAGCAATACAAGCTTACCTCAAGAAACAAATAAACCTAAGTAAACATTTTAACTTTACACCTGAAGGAACCAGAAAAGGAAGAACAAAGCCCAAAGTTAGTAGAAGGAAGAAAATAAAGCTCAGAGTGAAAATAAATGAAATGGAGACTAAAAAGACAATGGAAAAGATCAAAGAAACTAAGAGTTAGTTATTTGAAAAATAAACAAAATTGACAAACCTGTAGCTAGACTCACCAAGACAGAAAGAAAGTGCTCAAAGGAATAAATGTGAAATAAAAGAGAAATTACAAATGATACCACAGAAATACAAGGGATATTAAGAGACTGCTATGAACAATCAGATGCCAACAAATAGACAACCTAGAAGAAATGAATAAATTCCTATGAATTTACCAGCTTCTAAGACTGAATCATGAGGAAATATACAATCTGAATAAACTGATTACTAGTAAAGATATTGAATCAGTCATCAAAAACCTCCCAACAAACAGAAGTCCAGGATCATACAGCTTCACTGGTTAGTACTACCAAACATTCAAAGAGAATTTAATACTCATACTTCTCACACTCACCCAAAACCTGAAGAGGAAAAAAGCTTCCAAACTGACTTTGTGAAGCCAGCATTACCCTGACAAGAAAACCACAGAAAGAATACCACAAAAGAAGTAGCTTACCTTCAATATTCCTAATAAACATAGATGCCAAAATCCTCACTGAAATATTAGTAATTGAATTCAATAATACATTAAAAGAATTATACACCATGATTATGTGGGATTTATTCCAGGGATGCAAGGACAGTTTGATGACATCTGCAAGTTAATCACACTGATACAACACATTAACAAAATGAAATATAAAAATCATATGATCATCTAAATAGATGCAGAAAAAGCATTTGAAAAATTCAATATCCATTTATGATTTAAAAAACAAAAAAACTCTCAACAAGTGGGTTTAGAGGGAATGTAACTTAACATAATAAAGGTCATATATGACAAATCCACAGCTAACATTACACTCAAAGGTGAAAAGCTGAAAGCTTTTCCTTTAAGACCAGGAACAAGACAAGGATGCCCACTATTCCCACTTATATTCAACTTAATATTAGGAGTCCTAGCCACAGCAATTAGGCAAGGAAAAGAAAAAAAAAACATTCCAAATTGGAAAGGAAGAAGTATAACTGTCACTCTTTACAGATGACATAACACGATATATAAAAGACACTAAAGACTTCATCAGAAAACTGCTAGACTAATAAATGAATTCCATAAAGTTGCAGAACAAAAAAATAAATAGACAAAATCTGTTGCACTAGTATGCACTAATGAACTATCAGAAAGAGAAATAAAACAATCCTATTTACAATTGTATCACAAAGAATAAAATAGCTTGGAAAAGATTTAACCAAGGAAGGGAAAGACCTGTACACTAAAAACTGTAAGACACTGATGAAATTGAAGAAGACACAAATAAATGGAAAGATAATCCATGTTCATGAGTTAGAAGAATTAATATTGTTAAAATATCCATATTACCCAAAGCAATCTACAGATTCATTGCAATCTACATCAAAATTCCAATGACATTTTTCACAGAAGTAGGACAAATAACTCTAAAATTTGTATAGAAGCACAAAAGACCCCAAATAGCTAAAGTCATCTTGAGAAGGAAGAACAAAGCCAGAAGTATCATGATCCCTGATTTCAAAGTATATACTATAAAGTTATAGGAACAAAACAGTGTGGTATTGGCATAAAAACAAAGGCAGGGGAAAGAAAAGCAAAAATAAACAAATAGGATCACATGAAACTAAAAAACTTCTGTACCCTGAAGGAAACTGTCAACAAAATGAAAAAGCAATCTACTAAATGGGAGAAGGTATTTGTAAATCACATATCCAATGGGGGTTAATATCTAAAATACACAAATAACTCATACAACTCAATAACAACAACAACAAAAAAACAATCTGATTAAAAAATGGTCAGAGGGTCTGAATAAACATTTTTCCAAAAAATACATACAGATGGGCAACAGGTACATGAAAAGATGTTCAACACCACTAATGACCAGGAAATGCACACCACAATATATCACCTTATACCTATCACAATGGCTCTTATCAAAAAGACAAGAAATAAAGGTTGACAAGAATGTGGAGAAAAGGGAATGCTCATGCGCTCTATTGGGGAATGTAAATTGGTATATTCTATGCACACTATGAAAACCATATGGAGCTTTCTCAAGAAATTTAAAATAGAGCTGCTTTATGATCTATAATTCTACTACTGGATACCTATCTGAAAAATACAAAAACATTGATTCAAAAAGATATATGCACCCCCCCATGTTCATTGCAACACTATTTTACAATAGCCAAGATATAGAAACAACCTAAGAGGGATGGGGTAGCTGGGTGATAGACATTAGGGAGGGTATGTGCTAAAGTGAGTGCTGTGAATTTTGTAAGACTGTTGAATCACAGACCTGTACCTCTGAAACAAATAATACATTATACGTTAAAAAAAAAAAAAGATAGCAGGAAGGGAAGAATGATGGGGGGAAATCGAACCATGAGAGACTATGGACTCTGAGAAACAAACTGAGGGTTCTAAGAGGGGAAGGAAGTGGGGGGGATGGGTTAGCCTGGTGATGGGTATTAAAGAGGGCATATACTGCATGGAGCACTGGGTGTTATATGCAAACAATGAATCATGGAACACTACATCAAAAAAATGATGTAATGTATGGTGATTAATATAATAATTAAAAAAAGAATAGAGGGAAAAAAAAGAAACAACCTAAGTGTCCATTCATGCACAGATAAAGAAGACATTTGTACACACACACACACACACACACACACACACAGTAGAATACTATTTAGCCATAAAAAAATTAAAAAAGAATGAAATCTTGCATTTGCAATAACATGGATGGACCTTGAGAGTATTATGCTGAGTGAAATAAGTGGGACGAGAAACAAATATTACAAGATTTCACTTACATTTGGAATCTAAAAAATAAACAAATCAAAACCTAATCCATATTCATGGATACAAAGAACAGATTCAATTGATGGTTACCAAAAAGGTGGGGGTTAAAAGGGGAGAGTGTGTGAAGTAGATTAAGAAGGACAAACTGCCAGTTACAGAATAAATAAGTTATGGGAATGTAATGTACAGCACATGGAATATAGTCAATAATATTGTAATAATTCTGTATGGTGGCAGATGGTAACTATATTTATTATGATAACCATTTTGCAATGTATACAGATGTTGAATCATGTTGTAGACTTGAAACTAATATACTGTATTTCAATCATACCTCAATAAGTTAAAAAAAAGAATCAGTTAAATATCTGGTATTTGGCATAATTGTATCTTGGGGCTTATATGTCCCTATAGCCAAGTCACAACCTTTGCACAATATAATAACTCAAGAAATATTTGTTAGACGAATGAATAGAAAGGAGAAGTAGCTTTTCTGTATTTCTTCTTATATTTCTTATATCACTCAACTTGATTTATGATCTTATTTGCCTTGTGTCTCTAAATTTCATGTTGCATGGTGTTGGACCTACAGATATGATGACTTCCTATCCTAAGGTAAAGTGTGTATGAGGTCATCGCTGGTAAATAATCTCAATCATGACCCAGTTTTAAAAGACCTTTATAAAGACCAGTTTCTGGTAATTATAAAGAAAAAAGGAAGGAAGGAAGAAGGAAGGAAGGAAGAAAGAAGAAAGAAAGAAGAAAGAAAGAAAGACAGAAAGAAAGAAAGAAAGAAAGAAAGAAAAAGAAAGAAAGAAAGAAAGAAAGAAAGAAAGAAAGAAAGAAAGAAAGAAAGAAAGAAAGAGAAAAGAAAGAAAGGAAAAGGAAGGAAGTAAAAATGGACAAGAAAAAGACAACTTTAATGGAAGTTAACAGAATTTCCTGGTCCCCCAGAAGTTATTCATCTGGTCTCTCAAACTGAAGCATGGTATCAGAGTAACTTTATAAAAGGTTTTGAGTCATAGGATGCATATGCTCCATCATTCCTTATGATAACTACAGTGTAATGACATTCCTATTTTGCTACCTGACAATGTCAGATTTGGATATTGGACCCATAAACTTTGCAATGGGCTCTGTTAGATTTCTGAAAATTTGACATGAAAGTCTATCTTATATCTATACACTGCTTTCAAGTTAAGAAATAATTTCATATATATCTTATTTAATCTCTGTTCAACTTCTTTGGTAGCAATTTACGCTAGAATCTATGCAGGCCCTGAAACTCATCAAAGAATGAGGAAGAAGCAAATCTCCTTAATCTGTAATGTTCAAAAATCCACCTTGCATACATTCTTTTTCCCTTCCCTTCTCTCCTTTCATTTCCTTTATTCTGTCATTGTCTCTTGTTTTCTCTCCATCTACACATGCTTATTGAGTTTCTCCTACAAGCCGGACACTGCAATGAACACTGGTCTTTCTAATGCTGGGCAGCTCTGGGTAGTGTTTCCTGAAACCGATACCCTCGGAATCACAGCACTCTTTTAGCTCCACAAACCCAAACACTTTTATATAAAGGAATAAGACAAAATAGAATGACAAATATTTATTGGCTAAGCTTTATCCCCATTGAATTTTATTTCTGTATCTCATCCCATCTTCTAGGTGGGTTGCAAATTAGAGATAAAGCAGAGGCAGGCTGGCTATATTATTCCCTCTAAAAATTGTCTAATACTAATTTTCAACACCTACTGTGAAAGAAAAATAGAGGGTTGATTATGCTGAATGTCATAATTTTTTCAGAATGGATATGTCACCTAGAGCAGTTAGAGAACACTGTAGTCCCTATTACAGTTGTATGAACACAGGATCTTTTACAAATATTACTTCCTGAATGTTGCCCCTCATATATTAGCCATTTAAATAAGTGGATTTCCATCAATTATTTCTAATTATATGTCCTTCCTTCCAATTAACAGAAGCTGACAATGATGTAGTCTTGTAACATAAGGTTTTATTGTCCTAGCATTTTTCACTCTTCATTTTCACTCTTTTTCAATGGAAGTTTTCCTTCTTTCCAATGATTACTCCTGTGTTAACAAGAATAGACTTCCAGAAAAATAATGACCCAGTGAAGAGGCTAGATACAATACTTAGGAATCCTTTAGATTGCAAGGAACAGTCAGTTTAAGAATTTACTGGAAGACTATTGTGGTGCTCAAGATTGTGGAAAGAGTGAAGAAACAGCATTGGGAAATGGTCAGAAGAAGACAGCTACAGAGGCTGTGATGTGGGAGGCTCAGCCATCAACACTTAGTTGAAATGGCAAGATCTCAACAAAGGGGCTTCCATTAACTAATCACCTCTTTGTCTTTAAGGCATTTGTTCCGGATGCAAAAGCCAGCCAGGGGCATTCAATTAGCTGAGCCTCAGCCAGAGGCTAGTGCCCTGGCTAACATTAACGGGCAGTAGGAAGGTTTCCAGTTCTAGAGTGGAGGGAAGAATATTGCCTCCAGTATAATGGAGTAAGGAGTGGAAATGGTGACAATCCTTAAAAGAGGAAAACAAAAAAGGTGAATGCTAACAAAAAGGAATATTTAGTAGAACCTATTAAAACATGAATAATTTGAAGTGATAGTAAGCTTAACATAATTTACAGCATGTAACTAAAAGATATATCTGTGGAAGGTAGCAGAGATAAGAGGTTGCTAAGAGATAATAGAATCCCAATTTGATAAGAGTCTCAGAGCTGGAAGGAACTGGAGAGAATTACAGTAGTAATTCTGTCAATGACTACTCTGATGTTTGGGACGAAAGATTCAATGTTGCCACTAGATTATTTCAAAACATGGCTTGAGGGGCACCTGGGTGGCTCAGTCCATTGAGCATCTGCCTTCCAGGATCCTGGGATTGAGCCCCACATTGGGCTCCCTGCTTGGTGGGGAGCCTGTCTCCCTCTTCCTTTCCCTGCTGCTCCCCCTGCTTGTGCTTTCTCTGTCAAAAAATTAAATAAAATCTTACCTAACCAAAACAAAACATGGCTTGAGTCCAGTTTCGTGGAATTCTTTTTAATGTTTGTTCACATTTCCCACTATATCAGCTCCCAGGACCTCTCTTCACGTATTCACTGCTGCTAATGCATCTGTGGTCTTACTTCTTGAGTCTTCAAGAACTCATTTAAAGTGGCAACTAAAGGAGATTTGTTGATCATAATTAATAAAGTTCTGAGGGGATACTACATATAATGGTTGGGCTTACACATAAACCCAAAGTTTAATCATTTTGATTAATTGACCATTTAATAACTAGATATTAAACTATTAAAGTAAAACTCATAATTTTCAACTGCTATATTGTAATTGTAATTCCATTTATTTTATGGGAGCATTAAAAATGCCACCTCTTTTACAAGGCTTTCTTTATTCCTCTAAATTGATATAATATTTTCTTTTCCAACTTCTTATTTTTTCCCTAGCCTTTGTGTGCTTGAGTTCAGGAGGTATGTCTTATTTCGGTTTGTATACTTGCATCTTTCTTCTTTATGCAGCCTGTAAGCAACTTTCCCAGAGCCCTGCCTACCACCTTTCTAAACTAGAGAAAGATACATGGACATTGTTAAGAAATTCATCAAAATCCATAGTGTTCAGGCATCAAAGTCCTACTAAAACCGCAAATAAAATTGGGTACTCATGGAAAATTAGCAAAGATCCAGCAGTCTAAAATAAAGAGGAAATTTGCACTATTAATAAAATTACTTATTTTGGCTTCTTAAATGACCAAAAGTATATAAGACAAACTAAAAATGCAATAAGTAGCAAACAGGTCCTCTCCTATGTTTTAGGGCATGTAAATTGCTACAACCACTTTGGAGGGAGATTTATCAAAATTTAATGCAATTATAAATATGCCTCTCCCTTGCCTCAGCAATTCCATTTCTAGGAATTCATCCTACAGAAATTCTGGTATCAGGGCACAAAGATGAAAATATAAGGAGATGCACTAAGACATTGTTTGTGATGCCAAAATCTGGAAACAACCCAAATGTCCAGAAATAAAGTAATGGCTTAATGAATGTGACATATTCTCATAATAAAGTAAGATGCAGCTTTTAAAAGAAATCAAATAGATCTCAATGTACTGATTTGGAAGGATGGCCAAAATATAAAATAAAAACACCACACTAACAGTATATATAACTCTACTAAATCTATCTATATGGATGTAGGTGTAAAGGAAATATACTATAGACATATACAGAAAACTGAAATAGAAATCGTCCTTGAGGAAAATATTAACTGGTTATATTTCTTTATTAACGTTTCTGTATTTTGCTAAATTTTTCAAACATATGCTTTTACCCTTACAATTAGAAAAGTTTAAAGACAAAAAAAATCATAGATTCTCCATTTGCATTTGTAAAAGTATACATACATTAAAGTATACATACATTAAAAAGCTTAGATATAACGTGGAAAAATCAAATTGCAAGATAATTGGCACAATGTGCTTCCAATTTGGTTAAAATAGGCTTATTTAGAAAAAAGATTAGCAAGTTATAATAAAAAACTGTAATTATTGCTGATGGGAATTTGTGAATTTTATACTTTCCTGTATTTTAAAAAAAATTTCTATGACAGACCTGTGTTGTTTTTATTATTGGGAAAGCAAACAATAGCACACCAGTTTATAAATAACTTAGCTATTATTATACATATTATGGAAAGATTTTGATTCCAATTTATTGAAATAATCACATTGAAATTTTAGGGAAAATTTGAAGAAGTCAACATAGTTTTTTAAATATCTTTTCATCAAATACTTACTTTGATTTTTTCACAATATACACAAAACTATTTACATAAAACAAATCTTAATATAAATATCAGATAATGAAGGTTAGCATACATGAATTTAGATTGTTGGCATATGCTCAAGAAAACTGAAAATTATACTCTTAGAAATTTTACAAAAAGTGATTCTCATTTTTTGATGGGGAAATGGAAGAGTGAGAAGGCAAATGTATCGAAGATGATGGTGCAGTGAATAAAGATGATGTTGGAAAATAAATGTGCATAAATATGTAGCAATAACTATGTACCAATATTGTCTTAAGCACATTAAAATATTGAATTATCTCATAACAATCCTAGGAACAGCAATCATTAGAATCCCTATCTTTTATAGATGAGGACAATGAGGCACAGAGACATTATGGAACTTTCTCAAGATCTGGATATCTACTCAATACAAAGAAGGGTTAGTCAAGGAGTTTGGTAAAATTTGATACTACAGAGCCCCTCATGTAATTTTGATGCTTCAGCCTACATGGTATGTATCTGCATCTTGGGTCACTTAGGTTACTCACCTCTTCTTTTTTAGTCCCATACTATACAAGCATATCTGGCAGATGTGAAGCTTTCTAATTTGTAAAAATTCTAAGAAGATTCTACTAACTTGAGCTATAATCCCAGTATATCTTCCCTTATTTAATGTAAGTTAAATATGCATTATCAAGTTGAGTGAATATTTTGAAGCAGGAGAGCAAGGTTTTTGTCTCACCGAGTTGAAGAATGAATCTTGTGGACAAAGGAGAGTGAGTAAAGGGGAAGCGTTTTATTAAACAAGATACAAAAAAGCTCTCAGGAGTGAGAGGGGTCCCCGATAAGGTTGCCAACATGGGCCTCCACTGATGGTCTTTTATTCAGAACTGACCAGGGAGCTTGTGGCCTTAACATTCTTGTGATGTCTTGGTTTGAGTAAGGACTGGTGATAACATCTTTAATGGCTTATTTCTTCTTTGGGATCTGGTCATTCCTTGTGGTCACAATGAGACTGCCATAAAAAGACCCAACCTCTGATGCCCAGGGCAGGGCTGTCTGGTTTGTTCTCTTATCTCTGGTTTGTTATGCCTCAGCGTTTCTGGGATTTTTGGTGAGCCTGATCACGTAGCCCCCTACATAAGCCTAGTCATGTAGTCCCCTAATTATCTCTCCCTACCTAGCCCCTCCTGTCCCTTACTCAATTTCAGGCCCTGTTAATAATGGTCTGCACCCAAACCTGCCATGATGAGGAGACAAAAAATCAATCTGCTAGTGTTTCCTTTTTTGTTTTTTCTAAATTCTGACACTGTCTCTTCCTCAGTGTTTATTTAGTGCTACATTTTCTTAGCCATGAGTTTTGAGTTAGTTATTAGCATGTATAAGACATTAAACATCATTAATATATGTTTTCCTCTCACACACATACACGTTTTGAAACAGTATGTACAATATTTGAAGATGGAAAGATAAATGACTTTCTAATGATAACATTTTTGTGACCATGGGATATTTTTGTATAAAATGGTCTTTCCAGCACTTCGTAATACCTGTTACCCAAACAATTCTTGATCATATTCTCAAAGAAATCTCACTGATTTATTTTTCATTCCTAGCAGAGTTACAACATATCTGTCCAAAAAAAAGGTCTTACAATGCAGAGGAAAAACTGTCACTAATTTTTATTCAGATGCAGGTACATTAATATGAAGTTGTAAGACTTAGACTATGTCTGGTTATTCTTTCTCTCTTGAACCCTTATTTACCATCTCTTCCTTCATCCCAATCTCTGTAAAACATATATTTCATAAATGGGCTGTAGAGTAAAACTACCAACACCAAGTGCCCATGATTACCAATTGAGCTCATCATTCATAACTATGGATATGATGGAAACCAGACTCTTTAGAGGACCAAAATGAGCATACAGAATAGCAGACACATACATCAGAAGATATTCAATAATTGAAAACAAAGTAATAATTAACAACTTCAGAGATATATTTGGAATATTTTGAGAGAGTGTTTTTTCACCCTCAAATAAAAGCAAGCTTCTATGAAAAGGAAACATTCAGAAAGCAAGGAAGTTACTGGAGAATAAAAACTATAACAAAATCTCAATAATAGAATGGACTTACATGACAACATAAAACTTGGTATTGAAACAGTTCTTGGGTGTTGAGCAGGCTGAATTTAAAAATACATCCTTAGACATCTTAAATTTCTAAATTACTAAAAGCTTTCTAAGAGAGGGTAAAATAGGAATAAGGAGCAGATTTCTTATTAAGTAGATGAGGGATGACAGCATCTTGGAATAAGAAAAGATCCTACAGAGCAATGATTTAAAACTAAAAACCCAGGCCTAATTCAAGTTAAGTTAAAACAGAAGAGCAAAATAAAAGCATTTACATCAAGAATGTAATAAGATCATCTCTTTCCAAATACATATCTCTGAAATAATTATTTAGGATGCCCTGCAACAAAGTGAAGTAATATATTAAAAAAAGAGAAATGTGTGAGGTTCAAGAAGCAAAACATGGAGGTATAATAAACTACTAAATGATTTCAGCATTTACAACAAAATGTATCATGAATAATCTGTCTCTGCACAGATTGCGTAAGTATATTTGCCACAAATAAAAGCTTAATAACCTTACTATATAAAAAGTTTCTTAAAGATAACAAAAAAGACAACCCAATAGATGTATTTTTAAACAGTTAATATAGCAATTGAGAAGAAATACATATGGCTGTAAATTACTAAACATATGTTAAAACTCAATAGTAACTGGGATATGCAAACAAAAACAATGTCATTTCATAGTATTCCATGAAAATGGGAAAAAAATCATACATGTGATAATATCCAATGTGGATGAAAAGACAATTTGGTGGGGGGAAAATTGGATAAGAGTCTCGAAGATACCCACCAATATTCCAAATACACATGTCTTTCAATCCAGGAACTACAGTTCTGTGTATTCACCTTGAGATACTCATATCCATACAGAATATTAATTTCTTCATTGATTTCAATAACCAAGTATTGGATGCTACCTAAGCATCTAACAAGCTAAATTTAAGCATTTAACAAGTTAAATTAATGATATTTCATTACTGCAATAGGATTCACATAAATTAGATCTGTATGTACTAAAATAAAAATATCTTAAAAATGTCATTAAGGGAATAAAAGCAATTTGGAACCAAATATCTACTTTATGTCATGTAAAACAGAAAACATAGCTATAGGTTTAAAGGTACTTAAATACTATCAACTAGGAATTCAGATCAACTTCTTGTAACAGGAAATAGCAGTAACGTTTGCATAAACAATATAGGGACTTTATATTCTAATAGCAAGAAATGCTGAGAGAAATCATTCAGTATTACAATATCAGTAAGAATCCAGCACTTTTTAGTTTTTTCTTTTTCTTTATGCCTTTTTCAGGGTGTGGACCTTGTCATCCATTGTGTTTCCAACACAGGCTGCTGCTGCCCTATTCCCTCCAAGCACCTCGATGGAACTTTCGACAGGAAATAAGGGAAAGGCAATGAATGGGTAAAGGGGAGTATGCCCCTGGATGTGTCCTACTTTAAGAAGTTTCCCAAAGCTCAACGTAATGACTTCTGC
This sequence comes from Eumetopias jubatus, assembly GCF_037043125.1. Classification (NCBI taxonomy): domain Eukaryota; kingdom Metazoa; phylum Chordata; class Mammalia; order Carnivora; family Otariidae; genus Eumetopias; species Eumetopias jubatus. The sequence goes on along the minus strand of NW_028274809.1, from coordinate 83,332,460 downwards.
TATATTTTATTGACCAGAGGACATAACACCGTTGTCTGCAAGGAAGCTGGGGGGAAAGAAGTTTTTTGTTTTTTGTTTTTCTCTATCTTGAGAGATTGAAAAATGGATAGATAATCTGCAGTCTCTCCACACATTGTATATAAGAAAGTAAATAGAAGGGGCGCTTGGGTGGCTCAGTCGTTAAACGTCTGCCTTAGGCTCAGGTCATGGTCCCAGGGTCCTGGGATCAAGCCCTGCATTGGGATCCTTGCTCTCTGGAAGCCTGCTTCTCCCTCTCCCACTCCCCCTGCTTGGGTTCCCTCTCTCGCTGTGTTTCTATCTCTGTCAAAAAATAAATCAATTAATCAAAAAAAAGAAAGTAAATAGAAAATAAAGGCCTGGGCAGTTCTAACAAACATTTAACATCAGTTGCCTATGGGAAAATACTGGGTTATTGGGATTAGAAGTCAGGAGGACAATGGGAACTGTCAAGACACCAAGTAAAAGTACTTTAACTTTTTACTCTGCATTTTGCCGCTGAAAAACTTTGCAACAAGAATTGATTTTTATATTGCTTGTATAAAACAAATAAAAACAATTATTCATACCATAGACATTTTGAAACCTATAGAAAAATCTATAAAGGTAATTAAAATCACACAAAAACCCACAGCATTTTGATAGTTTTATGTATAATTTTAATATTATGCCCATGTGCCCACAAATAATGTACATGTTGGATTTTATTCATTCTAAATACAGAAATGGCATAGACTTTTGAAAGAACATGATATACAAAAGTTGTTTTTTTTTAAGATTTTATTTATTTATTAGAGATAGAGCATGCATGTGAGAGAAAGAGAGAGAGAGAAAGAGATTGGGAGCAGGAGCAGGGGCAGAAGGAGAGGGAGAAGCAGGCTCCCCACTGAGCAAGGGAGCCTGATGCACCATCTGATCCCAGGACCCTGGGATCATGATCTGAGCCAAAGGTAAACTCTTTTTTTTTAATTTAATTTAATTTTACTTTATTATGTTAATCATCATACATTACATCATCAGTTTTTTGATGTAGTGTTCCATGATTCATTGTTTGCGTATAACACCCAGTGCTCCATTCAGTACGTGCCATCTTTAATACCCATCACCAGGCTAACCCATCCCCCCACCCCCTCCCCTCTAGAACTCTCAGTTTGTTTCTCAGAGTCCATAGTCTCTCATGGTTCATCTACCCCTCCGATTCCTCCCCCTTCACTTTTCCCTTCCTACTATCTTCTTTTTTTTCTTTTAACATATAATGTATTATGTTTCAGAGGTATAGATCTGTGATTCATCAGTCTTACACAATTCACAGCGCTCGCCATAGCACATACCCTCCCCAATGTCTATCACCCAGCCACCCCATGCCTCCCACCCCCCACCACTCCAGCAACCCTCAGTTTGTTTCCTGAGATTAAGAATTCCTCATATCAATGAGATCATACAATAAATGTCTTTCTCTGATTGACTTATTTTGCTCAGCATAATACCCTCTAGTTCCATCCATGTCATTGCAAATGGCAAGATTTCTTTTTTTTTTTTTGATGGCTGCATAATATTCTGTTTTATATATATATACCACATCTTCTTTATCCATTCATCTGTTGATGCACATCTGGCTCTTAACTGACTGAGGCAGCCAGATGCCCCACAAATTTTCTTGATGGCAGATAGTATCCATCTCTTGGCAATCTTTCTTAATTAAAAAATAAAACCTCTGTTTTCAATTATTTTTAAATATATAGAGATATATTATTCAAGTTTCTTGAAAAACAATAGGCATTATGTTGCTTTAAGCAATTTTCTTTGAAAGGAGAGGTAAATATGTTTGGTTTGGTAATTCCATATATAATTCCTCAATTGTGTAAATAGGTAAATAATTTTAGTTAATAACTTAATAATTTTGACTATAGTAAATATTTTATTAAACAAAATCTCATGCTATCAGAATGCATGCTACTCATTTTTTTAAAAAAAAACTTTTAAAGTTTAATTTTATAATATCAACTGCAAGGGATATGTGGAAGAAATTTTAACTTAGGTTGTCACGAACAGTTGTGGTCATCTTAATGTAAATTGTTAGTCCCAACACTGGGGTATCTTTGTAAACTGGGGTCTCTACCCTTGGGGCCAGTATAAAGGGATAGATAGTGTTATGATTAAAATCTAGCAAGGTATTAGAATCACTGTAGCCTATTCTCTTTCTTCCCTCCGATTCTTGTTCTCTTAAAACTATCTGTTAAAGATTTATTTCTAAATGTTTCTCTATCTCTTAGGTTAGTCCTTTAGACTTCTAAATATTTCATTTGAATAAGAGATGTGAACATTTGAAAACAGAATTGGAAAGATGCATTTAAATTTTGTTGTATTTTCATTTATCATCATACCCACCCTCATCACCCCCTCCAAGCCTTAATAAGTAACAAATGGAGTGTATGGGCTTAGCACAAAAATTGTCTTTCTACTATTAACCTAAGAGGTGAGGATTAACTTAAAGCCAAGGGAATTTGGAGAGACCGTATATATGGGCAACTTTTTGTCTGCCCATGTGTGGTTGTATAAGCCTCGTAGGATATGGTTATTAAGGAATAGGTATGAGTGATAACTATGATCTGTTCCTGGCATGAAAGAACAGACTAGGCAACTGAAACATGCTTGATTGATATGTTAATTGACCTTAAGTTTAATTATACATTTTAGCTTCTTTATTCTTCAGGTAAGGAGGTATGTGTGTTTATATGTCTGGATCTGTGAACTGTTTATATAGAAGAGACATGAGAACTTAAGCCATTTCTTCCTACTGTAGTCACACACACACACACACACACACACACACACACACACACACACACACACACACAGTAGCCCTAGCAATGCAATGGACTTGGGAAATATTTACCACATATTTATATACCATAGAAAACTTTATCTATATTTGCATAGAATTCTCCTAAATTTAACAAAATTTTATTTCACATGACTGCATTTAATTGGTTT